>NC_052319.1:37730276-37945276 GCF_016432855.1 Salvelinus namaycush | reverse complement strand
GTCCATTATGAGATTCAAACACACAACCTTTGGGTTGCTAGACGTTCACGTTACACGTCCACCTATCCACCCCAACCAAACACCCATCCTCCTTTCAAGTTTGCCTTAAGTAACCTTCTGTCTTATTTAACCATACCAAACGTAACATATCATACTAATTTGAGTGACAGATTTGTAGTGTACTATGTTACGTCTAGTTTATGAGACCGGGCTGGAATAGAGCATGCCTTTCCTTACATAGCAGAAAACAAATCATTCAGTCAACATTCATGCCGGTTATAGATTATGGCGATATCGTCTATATGCACGCAGCTGCCATTGTATTGAATCCATTGGCAGCAGTTTATCATAGCACACTATGCTTTATTACGGGCGATTGGTTCAGTACACATCACTGCATTCTATATCAGAAATTAGGCTGGTCCTCTTTGAAGTCTTGTAGATTGATGCATTGCACTCTTTTCGTTTATAAAGCCCTCTTGCACAAACTTCCCGCCGTACCTTAGTTCATTGTTAACCCATAGACGTACGGGTTACCAGACCCGGTCTCAGGGGTGGCTAATCTCGAGCTCCCTTCCATCTCCACTGAGTTAGCTAAATCTGCTTTTAGTTATTTTTTTGCACCTTACTTGTGATCTCCAAAACTCTCTAAAATGCGATGATTTGGTGCCTCTAGGGCCATTCAGACGGCTGATCGAGGACCTTTTTTACTGAAGAATGTTTGTTTTCTATGATTGTGTTTTGTATCTCAGTTTTGATTTTAGTTGTGTATTGATGTGTATCTTTTTTTATAAGGCTCGTCTTTAAAAGAGACTGTGGTCTCAGCATGACTCCCTGTCAAAATAAAGATTAAATAAAAGTCGGCTGTATTTAGTCTTCTAAGGGCGATATTAGCTTATCATGTGCACCTGGAAACCTTCTACTTGACCCAACTGTTGTCCTTCTAATGATCTTTATTTCAGCATTTAACTTTGTGTTTCCGTCTGTCGAGAAACAGCGACAATAGTAGCAAAGCTTTTACATTTATCAAATGGAGCCATCTCTTGTCTTCTGACTGACCTTCGGATCAACAGGGCTATCAGCCTCCATGGACCATGTGATGATAACCAACGTGGAGGGGTTGGGTTGTACAGCAGGAATGAAACTACACACCAGGGTGACATCATCGCCTCGCGCAACCTCATATGTAGGTTGTCCAATGGTCACCTGTAGGCCTCTGGCAGAGGAGAAAACTAGAAAGAAATCAGATGTATTCTATTCATCTCAATACTCACATATTTCTCTAAATCACTTTCAAATGTATTGTATACCAGTTGCATATCATTGTATAGGCCTATGGAATTTTGAAATATAAAATTCTGACAAAGAATTACACACACTGAACAAGAATATACTGAATATACTGAAATTAAACAGTTGCTAGTTAAAGATGAACCTACAGCCTGTCAAGCAAAAGTGGAAATATCTTAGACAGGTTTGGAGAAGTGATTATGTTTGCCATTGATTCAACACACTGAATCGTGACATACTAGGCCTATTCAAAATGAAATACCCCTAACAAAACAATCTCCTTCAAGCACAGGACAAGAACAACAAAAGTCCTAAATCCATCAAATACATGATATAGCAAATGTAGAAAATGTAATAAATGGCACATTTCTTCCCTTAGTTCCGGGAGAGAATAGTTTTATTATCTTTTTCATGTGGTTAATGATTAACCAGGGTGTTGAAACTGCAACATGACATACAAGATAGGGATAGACAAAGCAAAGCAGCTGTGATGTAGTAAATCTATCCATATGATTTGATTGCCAGTGATGTCCCCCCTACAGTAGTCTGGGGGAAAAGGTGTTGGCCGTTTTGGAATTAATAACTGAAAGAATACAAAAGAAATCGAGATGGCTACACATACCTGCAAGTATGAAAAATAATATCATTGTCGATGTCCCCTTTTCAATCACCCACAGGAATAGTGTTGCAGTCCTCTCAGGTGTCAAATGTCCAATATTGGTGCTCCAAGCGCACCTCACTCAGGTAAACCAAACCGCAGGTACCTGGGGTGTATTTATTACGTCTCGCAACGGAAGCCGTTTACCATCTAAGAACCAAACGGAAGCAAAAAGGAAAAAAGCGGGAGGGACCTTTACATTTTTTTTTTTTACCTTTATATTATCAGGGAGTCATACTGAGACCAAGATCTCTTACAGATGAGCCCTGAATTACTTAAATTACAAAAAATACAAAAATCTAAATCTAAATACAAAATGCAAGCGGAAAGAAAGAAAAATACGGTCATAAAGAAACACATTCATCAGTAATAAGGTCCTCAATCATCTTTCTGAATTACACTTGAGGCACCAGAACATCACATTTAAGAACAGTTTGAAGATTGTTCCACAAATAAGGTGGAGGAAAACTAAAAGCTGATTTACCTAACTCAGTAGAGACCAAAGGATTTTCTAGAGATGTCTAAAGATTAGTAAGGATGTTAGGTACAGTGGGACTTTTTGTAAAAGGGCTTTATACATGAAAACATAGCAATATATCAACCTATGCGACATCAAAAAGGGCCAACCAACTTTCTGGTACAGAATGCAGTGATGAGTATTCAAATTGTTGCTCGTAATAAAGCACAGTGTGCTATGATAAACTGCATCTAATGGCTTTAAGGAAGTGGCAGCTGGGTTCATATAGGTGATGTCGCCATAGTCTAGGACCGATAGGAACGTCGACTGAATAATCTGCTTTCTACTATATAGCACGAGACAGGATGTATTTCTAGAAAAACAAGCCCATTTTTATTCTCAGCTTCTTAACATAAATCTTCTTTGGGATCGGTGTCCCTTCCACGGAATTCGCATAGGCAAGAAAGAAGAGGAATTTGTACGCTTCAGTGCATTTGCTGTTTTCCAAAATGTAGAAGGATCACCAGCAGAATCAAAGATGGAGCTTAAAAAGTAGCTTTATTTAGCTTCATAATGGAGATAGTACATCTGTTTCTCAATTGTCTGAAAGATTGCAAGTCCACTACAGAGTCAGTTTTTCTTGCTTTGGCCGAGGCCTGATTTCTCATCTGAATGAGCTCAGATAGATCAAACCCTTGGTTTTCTTCTGAACGATCTTTGACGCTGAATTGTTTAAAATGTGTGAGTTTATCTGCCAGAGGAATAAATATAGAGGATAGATTTTCTAGAGCCAACTCGGGGTCAGAATACAGGAGACCTACCTGAATTTGTCCAATAGAAACTCTCGTTTTTTGTTGCAAAACGTTTTCCGTTTGGAATTAACGATTTCTGTTGCAAACATTTTGCAACAGAATCGGCGTAAGGAATACACCCCCTGCCACACCTTCCCCGTAGGATCACAGGTGCTTTGCTCACGTGATAAACGAATGGGACAATCAAATGCCTGTCTCGACGTTCGGAATTTTCTGACGAATTTGGTACACAGGTCTGGTTCTCCAAACCTTGTATTAAATGGAAGCATAAACCAAGAGGTTGTCAGTAACCGTATTGTTCTCTTTGTTTTCGCAAGGCATACATTTAGTAGGCATTTCATTTGTAAATAATAATTTGTACACATTTTCATACGTGTTTTTAACCATTCACACGTCCTGAAGAATTTCAACGCCGCTATTGTGGAAAGTGGGTTTCCGTGAAAATTAGCTGCTGTACGGACCATTTGATTTAGAACACAAGACTTCTCAAGAATACTAGTTTTTTTGGGAAGTTTGAGGCTACCTGAAAGTAGCCTGTCCCTCGAAAATGATACCGAATTCAGACTTTTATGTTAGGCTTTTTTGGTGTTTCACAGGTGAGTTTTCATATCTTTATGGTATAACCTGGTCATGTCAGTGAAGTAGGTCAGTTGTGTGTAATTTCAATCGACTCATTTGCGGGTAAGCGGGTTACAAAGGAAATATAGACCTCTGTATTTGGGTACCTTTATTTTGGCTACTCCGGCAACATTGCCTACGGGCATTTCCACGGCAGGAGTGACGCTGATACTCTGATTTTTTACTTTAAATGTGTCAAACACGTCGATTGCAAAGTTAAGCGAACCATGCAACTATGCACAATGATTACTTTTAACAATTTCCACTAAGAATTTCACGAAAACATCTACTTGAAGAACAGTGCAGATACTAAGTTTGGTAACAGAATGACGGTTCTGTTTGTGTGGTTATTTTGTTATCAAACTTAGCATCTGCACTTTGGGCCTAGGCCAGCCCTAATCGACAGAGTACTCACGTAGGCATATGTATCAATTTAAAGGCAGTGGTGGAAAAAGTACCCAACTGTCATACTTGATTCAAAGAAAAAATACCTTAACAGGAAATGACAAAAGTGAAAGTCACCCAGTAAAATACTACTTGAGTAAAAGTTTAAAATTATTTGGTTTTACATTTACCTAAGTATCAAAAGTACATGTAATTGCTTAAATATACTTAAGTATCAAAAGTAAGTGTACATTTCCAATTCCTTATATTAAACAAACCAGAATGCACGATTTTCTTATTTTTTATATTTGCAAATAGCCAGAGGCATTTTCTTGTCCTACTAAGTGGTGTAAAGTACTTAAGTAAAAACCCTTACAAAAAATATGGCAGTCAGAGTGCAGTATAACTGCAATATGCTGCAAGTACTGGGTCCAAAATACCACAGTCGACTGCAGTTTCAAAACTACAATATTTGTTTGGTAATGGTATACTTTAAAGTACTACTTAAGTAGTTGTTTTGAATATCTGAATTTGACTTTACTATTTATATTTGACAACTTTTACTAAACTACATTCCTAAAGAAAATAAGGTACTTTTTACTTCATACACTTTCGCTAACACCTAAAAGTACTTGTTTACATTTTAAAAGCTTAACAGGACAGGAAAATTGTTAGTCACACACTTATCAAGAGAACATCCCTGGTCATCCCTACTGCCTCTGATCTAGCAGAATCACTAAAGACAAATTCTTCATTTGTAAATGATGTATGAGTGTGCCTCTGGCTATCTGTAAATTAAAAAAACAAAAATGGTGACATCTGGTTTGCCTAACATAAGGAATTTGAAATTCTTTATACTTTTACTTGCGATATTTAAAAACATACTTTGTGACGTTTACTCAAGTAGTATTTTACTGGGTGACTTTTACTTGTCATTTTCTATTAAGATATCTTTACTTTCTCAAGTATGACAATTGGGTACTTTTTCCAGAACTGGTCTAATTCCCATTTCGTCTACTGTTCTCAGGTGTCATGGTTTGTCATGCTCAGGAAGAGTGTGGTCAGCCACCCATGGGAACCAGGATTGTGGGAGGAGAAGATGCATCAGTAGGGGCATGGCCGTGGCAAGTGGATATTCAGGTAGGTCAGCGCTGAGTCAAGGTATAGAATGAACAAAATCCATGAAGACTTGTTTGTCTGGTTTTAGTGTGTGTGTGTTGGTCATCATGCTGACCTGCTGAGAGAGAGGGGAATAAGACGTGTCTGGTTTTCGTGTGTGTGTTGGTCATCATGCTGACCTGCTGAGAGAGAGGGGAATAAGACTCGTTTTGTTTATTCACCTTAACCTCTTTCCCCCCTCTTGGTCTTTAGACAATGAAGGATGGCCATATCTGTGGAGGCACCATCATCACTAAGGATTGGGTGCTGTCTGCTGCCCACTGCTTCCCAAAGTAGGTGTCCACCAGTGGAGGCTCCTCAGAGGAGGAAGGGGAGGACCATCCTACTCAGTGAATTACATAAAAACAATAGTGAAACATTAAAAAAGCTATCCTTTTTTAGATAGAACTATACTAAATATATTCACATGTAACCAAATAACGGATTAAAACACTGTTTTGCAATGGTCTACAGTAGCCTCAACAGCACCTTCCAGGATAGAGCCATTGTGTTGTCCGAGGACAGCTATTTTCCATCCTCCTCAGGGTTCATTGATTTTAATAGGTTCTCACCCTATTCCATAGACATACACAGTAATTATTTTCCAATGTTTTTATTCAAACAGTAATGTGCAATTGACCAAAAATATACCAACTTTCGGGAAGAGG
The DNA here is from genome assembly GCF_016432855.1 of Salvelinus namaycush. Taxonomy (NCBI): domain Eukaryota; kingdom Metazoa; phylum Chordata; class Actinopteri; order Salmoniformes; family Salmonidae; genus Salvelinus; species Salvelinus namaycush. Next base: position 37,939,231 of record NC_052319.1, on the reverse strand, counting down.
CGACGACGGCACAGGAATACCCGTCTGTTGGGGCTCGACATACAGGGCCAGTTTATCATCCCCCGAAGATGGCCGCTAGGGCGAGTGAACAAAAATATTATAATGCTTTTTTTAATCTAGGCTACATAATTGATAAAACATTTTAAAAAGATGGATATCCAAAGTTATGTCGATTTTAATTGTCACACGTATAACCTGGATAATCTTTCGGGCATCGAGTGCGCAGCTTTAAATTGCTGGTTGTTGCATGGAGACCGACAGTGGTAGGAAAGATGTTTCAAATGATATCTATCTGTAAATGCTATGGCAAGAATGGGTATGCAAACCAGGTATTTAAAAAGTTCAGTCTTAACTGTATGGCTCATCGCAAATTCAACTATCATGGAATAGCCTACCTTAAAAATTGAAGGGTGTTGTCGGTGTTCCAATTCATCCCAAAGGTGTTCGATGGAGTTGAGGTCAGGGCTCTGCAGGCCAGTCAAGTTCTTCCACAACGATCTCGACAAACCATTTCTGTATGGACCTGGCTTTGTGCACGGGGGCACTGTCATGCTGAAACAGGAAAGGGCCTTCCGCAAACTGTTCCCACAAAGTTGGAAGCACAGAATTGTCTAGGATGTCATTGTATGCTGTAGCGTTAAGATTTCCCTTCACTGGAACTAAGGGGCATGGCCCAGACCATTATTTCCTCCTTCACCAAATAACGCATTTCCACTGCTCCAGAGGCCAATAGCAGCGAGTTTTACACCGCTTCAGCCGACGCTTGGCATTGCACAGATATAATTGTCAGGAAACCCATTTCATGAAGCACCCGACGAACTGTTCTTGTGCTGAAGTTACATCCAGAGGCAGTTTGGAACTCTAGTGACTGTTGCAACCAAGGACAGGCGATTTGAAAGCATTACGCGCTTCAACACTCGGCGGTCCCATTCTGTGAGCTTGTGTGGCCTACCACTTCGCGGCTGAGCAATGGTTGCTCCTAGACGTTTCCACTTCGCAATAACAGAACTTAAAGTTGACCGGGCAGCTCTAACAGGGCAGAAATTTGATTCACTGACTTGTTGGAAAGGTGGCATCCTATGACGGTGCTACATTGAAAGTCACTTAGCTCTTCAGTAAGGCCATTCTACTGCCAATGTTTGTCTATGGAGATTACATGGCTGTGTGCCAGATTTTATTTTTTTATTTTTAATACACCTGTCAGCGATGGGTGTGGCTGAAATGGCCAAATCCGCTAATTTGAAGGGGTGTCCACATACTTCCCGAATGCACTGTATAAAGTGTATTCAGACCCCCTTGACTTTTTCCACATTTTGTTACATTACAGCCTTATTCTAAAATCCATTAAATTGTTTTATTACTTCAATTAACACCAGAAACGGGTTTAGTAATGTTTGCAAATTAATAAAAAATTTGCTGATCACATTTACATAAGTATTCAGACCCTTTACTCAGTACTTTCTTGAAGCACCTTTGGCAGCAATTACAGCATCAACTCTTGGGTATGACACTACAAGCTTGGCACACCTGTATTTGGGGAGTTTCTCCCATTCATCTCTGCAGGTCCTTTCAAGCTATGTCTGGTTGGATGGGGAGTCGCTGCACAGCTATTTTCAGGTCTCTCCAGAAATGTTAGATCGGGTTCAAGTCCGGGCTCTGGCTGGGCCACTCAAGGACATTCAGAGACTTGTCCCGAAGCCAATCCTGCGTTGTCTTGGCTGTGTGCTTAGGGTCGTTGTCCTGTGGAAGGTGAACCTTCGTCCCAGTCTAAGGTCCTGAGCGCTCTGGAGAAGGTTTTCATGAAGGTTCTCTGTACTTTGCACTGTTCATCTTTCCCTCCATACTGACTCCCAGTCCCTGCCACTGAAAAACATCCCCACAGAATGATGATGCTGCCACCACCATGCTTCCCTGTACACATGGTGCCAGGTTTCCTCCAGATGTATTGAGTGGCTTCCGTCTGGCCACTCCACTATAAATGCCTGATTGGTGGAGCGCTACAGAGATGGTGGTCCTAATGGAAGATTCTCCCATCTCCACAGAGGAACTCTGGAGCTCTGTCAGTGACCATTGGGTTCTTGGTCACCTCGCTGACCAAGGCCCTTCTCCCCGATTGCTCAGTTTGGCCGGGCGGCCAGCTCGAGGAAGCATCTTGGTGGTTCCAAACTTCTTCCATTTAAGAATGATGTTCTTGGACCTTCAATGCTGCAGAAATATTTTGGTACCCTTCCCTAGATCTGTGCCTCGACACAATCCTGTCTCGGAACTCTACGGACAATTCCGTCGACCTCATGGCTTGGTTTTTGCTCTGACATGAACTGTCAACTTTGGGACCTTATATAGCCTTTCCAAATCATGTTCAGTCAATTGAATTTACCACAGGTGGACTCCAAGTTGTAGAAACATCTCAAGGATGATCAATGGAAACAGGATGCACCCCTGCCCTTTTGTCCTTAGAACAGCCTCAATTTGTGTGTATCAACACATGGGAAACTGAGGGTTAAAAACCAGCAGCATTGCAGTTCTTGACACAAACCGGTGCGCCTGGCATCTACTACCACACCCCGTTCAAAGGCACTTAAATCTTTTGTCTTGCTCATTCATACTCTGAATGCCACACATACACAATCCATGTCTGTCTCGAGGATTAAAAATCCTTCTTTAACCTGTCTCCTCCCCTTCATCTACACTGATTTGAAGTGGATTTAACAAGTGACATCAATAAGGGATCATAGCTTTCACCTGGTCAGTCTGTCATGGAAACAGTGGGTGTTTAATTTTTTGTCAGTGTGTCGATCTCATTGTGTAACTGTTAGCGATGCTAATGATAGCCTATCTGTTATCGGGTAGATGGAAAGGCAATTAAAAGGTAACTACAAAGTTGCTTATGCCTACCTGGCAGAATGATTATGCATCAATCTAGTGGACATTTTTTTTTGACAACGCCATCACCAGTGTGCTACAGAAACACTGTTACCAGACACACCTGTGTAGCTGGTGCACACATTAATTAAAGGGTGACTATACAAAAGTCTAAATTTCTAAGAATTTTTTCTTCCACAGACCTCAAATGGTTCCTCAATGTAGTTTAAGCATTGTTGTGGACTTAGAACATTGTTGTTCTATTTAAAAAAAAATATTTGAGAGTGAAACTCCACACATTAAACATTAAAAAAAAAAAATTGAGTGAAAAACTCAATTTTGTAGTGGTATAATTTTGGTATCAAGTATCATTTTTTTCCCTTCAAATTCTGCCTTCTAGAGGATTGCGCAGAAAATAACACAGGGCACTTTGTAATCTGCAATGAATACATTTGGCAAGTCTTCTTTTCCGTTACAGTAAATCTATGTAAGAACACAAGGGCGTGCTAATTCAAAAGATGGCTAGTCATTATTTACCTGGTTCTGTATGGCATGCAGGCACATTATGGGACTGGGGCCAGGTCATTATCAATGATAAAACAAATTATGTTATAGATTGGTGCGACCAAATCATCTGTTGGTGCCACCACCTGAAGTTGGTTCCACCTGTGTAGAACCCTGATAGTTGAAGAGTTTTGAACAAAGGAATTTCTTAATTTAAGGAGAAGCAGCAGTGCTATATTTCAATGTATATATTTTTCTTAGTTTACCTTTCACTTAGCTAATGCAACTAGTTTGGCTTCTTCAGCAACCTGACTCGGAGAGGAATGCTATTTGTTAGCTAGCATGCTAAGGCTAGCCAACACTGCAACTTTGTCAAGTCAAGGTAAGCTTTCGGTTTAATAAATGTATTGCCACCGGGGCCTGTCGGTGTAACTGCTTGCTTTAGGCTACACTGCACTGCGTGATTGTACACTTGGATTGTGAATTTAAAAACGCGTAGTTTGACTATAATGTTTATATGGTGACAACGATGTAGGCTGTGTAGCGGTTATGGTATGAAGGTTTGGCTTGGGAGAGGTTTTTGCGCCTGGTCACACAGCTGTTGTGCACTGAAGTCCAAAGGTGAAATCAAGTTGTATTTGTCACATGCTTCGTAAAACAACAGGTGTAGACTAACAGTGAAATGCTTACTTAAGGGTCCTTTTCAAACAATGCAGAATTCAATATGTTTTAGAATAGTGACACAAGGAATAAATACAGTGAAGAACAATAACGAGTGACAAGGCTATATACAGGGAGTACCGAGTCGGCAGGGGTACGAGCCGAGGTAGAGGCAACTATGTGTGTATATATAGGCAGGGGTGAAGTGACTAGACCACAGGATAGATAATAGGCAGCAGTGTGTGGTGGTTCATTTATTTACTATCAAATGAGGAGAGACAAACTTATCACAAGTCAGAGTTATACTTAAACTAAATCTTTAATAGTGAGAGCTTTGCAATACCAATGGCTTGTCCACAAATCACCATTTCTGATGATCCGTTGAGAGCGGCAACACAAAGGCTACTGAGATCTTTTTTAGCAAAGATCCACCCCCTAGTCGACATAACAAACCAGATGTTTTGAACGGGTCACAAGGTGAGACTTTTTTAATGAAAAATGAGTATCCCGTAGCCAGATAGCATTCACTATAATTTATCATTCAGTTTGGTCCCTAAGACGAGGTTCCGATCTCGTTCCTGGTACTTCATAGCACAAAAACACCAACTCATCTAATGGCATAAATCAATTGTCACCTCCAGATACTCCCATCTCAAGTAAAGCCCCTTGACCCCACTCCTGGACAAGCTCACTGAGGGGAGTGAGCCTCTAGGTCATACACTAACCCAGGATAAGTGCAACATCAGAGATGACATACAATGGTTCCAGACACTACCACACATCCCCCAATGCCAAAGGAGGGAGTGACTGGTGCACAGACATTGTGGAGACAAGTAATTGGTTCCCCATTAATCACGCCATCCCTTCACATGGTTTAAGAATAGGTAAAGACACATTCACATATGAAGACAATGTTCCCTCCTGTCCTCTTCCCTTTCTAATATTCTGCATGACACCATGTGAAAGACAAGCCTGACCTCTTCCCTCTCTGGGCCCCAGGTGACTGAGCCCCAGCTAAGGGAAGAAGTGTAACTGCCAACACCAGAGTCCAAAGGGATATGTTCTAATAACTATATCACATAAGCATATTATGCAGATAAGACATCTTAATTATCTATGTTACACTAATTCTGATTCTTCTGCCACAGGGGGTGTAGAGTCTAGTGTGTGTGTGTGTGTATAGACTGCAAGAGTTAGTACCAAAAAAGGTTAGCCATTTGATTAGCTATTTAGCAGTCTTCTAGTTTGGGGGTAGAAGCTATTCAGGGTCCTGTTGATTCCAGACTTGGTGCACTGGTACCATTTGCCGTGCGGTAGCAGAGAGAATAGTATTTTGCATGGGTGGCTGGAGTCTTTGACAATTTGTTATAGAGGTCCTGGATAGCAGGTTGCTCGGGCCCCAGTGATGCACTGGGCCATACTCACCCATGTTCCTTCAAATTTTGGGGGTGCACTGAGCAAATTGCAGGGGGGGGGGTGCACTGAGCAAATTGCAGGTCTGCTGAGTTTGAACTTGAAAGTTGTGAAAATTCTGTGCAACTTCCAGCGTGTGTTTACTGTGAACACTGAGGCTGTACCAGCTTTAAGTTAGTATGACAGTGGTCAAGTAGGCTGTGGCTATGTGATCATAATGTAAGCATAACAGTGGCCTACCGTCAAAAACAATGGAGAAAATGCATCCCATAACATTTTAACACAAAAATAGCTGTTCTATCAGTCAGCCTACAGTAGCAGCCAACGTGTGGTGTTCAATGTACAACTACATTTCATGAGACTTTTGAAAAAGTCATGCAGGGCTTGGTATTAACCTGTTTATCCACTTGTCCTTCAGACAAGGAAATTACTGAATGTTTGATGCAAGAACCCACTTCATAAAATGTATTATTCTCATACCATTATTACAGAGAATCAGACAAATTATGCTACTCTCTTCCTATTGGCTATTTAGCCTTTTCAAGCCTGTTTTAAAATTCAACACTGCCTCTTTACCTGGCTCACTTTTCAAAGATGTCTAGAAATGTACATGTTTTCTGCTCTTGTAGGAAGTAACCACTCCCCCATTGCTGACTACAAATTATCTATAACTGGGCTAACAACTCACTAACTAGCAAATGATAGTTACCTGCAGCTCTCGCTTTGATCTCAAAACAAGCGCATCTACTCACAACCGCTCATGCTGTAAACACAGTCCAGATCAAAGTGAATGGCACAGATCCATATGGCAATGGTCTATTTGCATATAGGCCTACTGCAGCTCTGATTGGTTACAGCGCACCGGTCTGTGTAGAGTACGGGTCCGAGTCGTGCCTGTCAATGCAATAGAATCCTACTCCAATGTGTCCTGCCTACAACAAAATCTCTTGCATAATGTTTTTCGGTATGTTGCTTTGAAAGTGGCCAATTGTGTTGATTTGATCACAGTGAAGGGAAATGTCCCACAGTGAAGGGAAATGTTGACAGTGTTAACTAAGGGGGGAAAACTCTAGGAAGTTGAGAAGTTAAATCTCGTGCTTCTCTGCGTGGGTGGATAATTCTTCTGCGCAGCTATCCCGGGGAGCTGCGCCCGTGTGTAGTTTAAAGGGAACATTGCTCACTGCTAGTGATGGGGAAGAACAATCTATACAGTTAAGCCTACATATTGGGATATTCTTTTTGACTAGTTGGCTGTACCCAATGCTGGAGAAGTGGGTATACTCAAATTGACAACATTTTTCCAAACTGCCCGCCTGGTGAATGAAAGGTACCCTGTGTGAATTCCTATGAGAAATGGTGACAGAGTGCATTCGGTTAGTATTCAGACCCCTTTTCTTTTTCCACATTTAGTTAGATTACAGCCTTATTCTAAAACTGATTAAATTTGTGTTTTTTCCCATCTACACACAATGCCACATAATCTAGGACATTTTTATTGAATTTGTTCTTAACTAACTTCACTAGTTACAGTTTTAGTCGGAAGTTTACATACACTTAGGGTGGAGTCATTAAAACTCGTTTTTCAACCACTCCACAAATTTCTTGTTAACAAACTAGTTTTGGCAAGTCGGTTAGGACATCTACTTTGTACATGACACAAGTAAGTTTTCCAACACTTTTTTGCAGACAGATTATTGCTTCAGAAATTTACATACACTAAGTTGACTGTGCCTTTTAAACAGCTTGTAAAATTCCAGAAAATGTCATGGCTTCTGATAAGCTAATTGACATCATTTGAGTCAATTGGAGGTGTACCTGTGGATGTATTTCAAGGCCTACCTTCAAACCCAGTACCTCTTTGCTTGACATTGTGGGAAAATAGGCCCCGTGTGGCTCAGTTGGCAGAGCATGGCGCTTGCAACGCCAGGGTTGTGGGTTCGTTTCCCACGGGGGGACAGTACAAAAAAAGTATGAATGTATGTACTTGTAAGTCGCTCTGGATAAGAGCGTCTGCTAAATGACTTAAAAATGTAAAAAAAAAAAAAAAAAAAAAAAATCAAAAGAAATCAGCCAGGACCTCAGAAAAAAATTGTAGACCTCCACAAGTCTGGTTCATCCTTGGGAGAAATTTCCAAATGCCTGAAGGTACAATATTCATCTGTACAAACAATAGTACGCAAGTATAAACACCATGGGACCACACAGCTGTCATACCGCTCAGGAAGGAGATGCGTTCTGTCTCCTAGAGATGAACGTACTTTGGTGCGAAAAGTGCAAATCAATCCCAGAACAGCAAAGGACCTTGTGAAGCTGCTGGAGGAAATGGGTACAAAAGTATCTGTCCACAGTAAAATAAGTCCTATATCGACATAACCTGAAAGGCCGCTCACCAAGGAAGAAGCCACTGCTCCAAATCCGCCATATAAAAGCCAGAATACGGTTTGCAACTGCGCATGGGGACAAAGATCGTACTTTTTGGAGAAATGTCCTCTGGTCTGATGAAACAAAAATAGAACTGTCTGGCCATAATGACTTGTTATTTTTGGAGGAAAAAGGGGGAGGCTTGCAAGCTGAAGAACACCTTCCCAACCGTGAAGCACAGGGGTGGCAGTATCATGTTGCAGGTTTTCGTCAATGATCTCTCTGTACTTTGCTCCGTTCATTTTTCCCTCGATCTGGACTAGTCTCCCAGTCCCTCCCGCTGAAAAACATCCCCACAGCATGATTCATGCTTCATCGTAGTGATGGAGGCAGGTTTCTTCCAGATGTGACGCTTGGCATTCAGGCCAAAGAGTTCAGTCTTGGTTTCAGTGGACCAGAGAACCTTGCTTCTCATGGTCAGAGTCCTTTTGGTGCTTTTGGAAAACTCCAAGCATGCTGTCGGGTGCCTTTTACTGAGTGGCTTCTGTCTGGCCACTCTACGAGAGGTTCTCCCATCTCCACAGAGGAACTCTGGAGCTCTGTCAGTGACACTGACATTTCGAGAATCATAGCAAAGGGTCTGAATACTTTTGTCATAAGGTGTTTATTTGCTAACATTTCTAAATACCTGTGTTCACTTTGTCATTATGTTATTGTGAGTAAAAAATAAACATTTTAATCCATTTTAGAATAATGCTGTAACGTAACAAAATGTGGAAAAAGGGAAGCAGTCTGAATCCTTTCCAAATACGCTGTACACTCTGAATGACCTAAAATTATAAATCCCATATTGGTCTTTGTCAGGCCAACCAAAGCTGTACTGTGCAGTAGGCTTACTATTGAAACTGACTGAGTCAGAAAAACACGTTTCAGATTTTTTTTTTTTTTTTTACACACAAACATTGTTTTCTATGTCCATAACAATGCTTAAGCCACATCAGGAGACTACTTTTGAGGTTGGGAAAAATCTTGGTGTAGTTGCCTTTTTTTTAATTCAAGTGTTGATTTAGTGGTGTTAATGTCGCATATGAGCAAAATAAATGGCCCCTGGATTGACGCAAATAATAATTATATCATTCAGATAGGTAGGCATAGACTACTTTTGTATCTAGTTTCTCCCTCTAGTTTTCTCCCATAAACCTCTATCTACCAGAAGACAGTTAGGCCGATCATTAGCATCACTATATTTTTCCCGTAACTTAATTGTTTGTAACCTGGACGTTTTACCTCATATTATGAGGCAAGTCTTACCTAGCTTCAAAGCAGCCTATAGACAAAATCCCACCAGAGAAACGTGGAGGCAATTATTTTTATAAAGACTTAACCAATAGAACAGGAGAATGCATATGCTTTTTCTTTCATTGTCTAGCAGCCAAAGGCATTATCCTAATATTAGCTACCCATGATAGTTGATGCATCTTTAAATCCCCCCCTCTTTCAAATGGTTATTTCCATCTCTGTCCTGCTTGCATGTGCAGTGTGCTATTTACAACTGTTCCCGCAAATTGCATTTAGGAAATACTGCTGTGTACATTGCCACGCTTAAAATGTGAAGAAATAGTTTATCAAAATGTTACGCTAAACATTCCAATCGGTTCCAACAGCCCTAATTAGTTGATATGTTGTATACCTCCACTACACTGATACGTATCATTGGGGATTATGAAGTGAGTATATAACAATGCCCACTGAAAAATAAGTGGGTATATACTCTCCACTACACCACAAGCTGTATCGCACTAAAACTCATGTTTTTATTCATAGCTTGTTCTCCATCTTCTTAAACCCTCTTAAGGATTGGCCCCTTCTTGTTACTTACAACCTCATGCTAATCGCATTAGCCTACATTAGCTCAACCGTCCCACAGGGGACCCACCAATCCTGAGGGAGCCAATTTTGTTTTCATCACGTTTATTTCCATGACTGATCAAAACTAATTCTCTTGTCCCTCTGCAGCAGACATGTGGTGAGCAATATGTTTGGAACATCGAATTGCAATAAAATCACAGTATTGAATTGCAATATATATATATATATATAATTGTGAGAATTCCAATAAATCATATTGGCAGCTAAGTATTGTGATAATATTGTGAGGTTCCTGGCAATTCCCAGCCCTACTCAGTGCGCTTTGTGGTCCGGTGCCTTGCTGTTGCTGTACCAAGCAGTGATGCAGCCAGTCAAGATGCAGCTGTAGAACTTTTGGAGGATCTCAGAGCCCATGCCAAATCTTTTCAGCTTCCTGAAGCATGTGGACAATGTTAATTCCTTAGTGATGTGGACCCTGAGGAACTTGAAGCTCTCGACCCCCGCTCCTCTACAGCCCCATCGATGTGGATCGGGTGAGAGGAGAGCGCGTAGATGCTAGAAAGAATTATACAACGAGCAAAGTTATGAAGGTGAACTTCGATAACGGGTGTATTCATTCTCCTTATTCTGTTGCAAAAAAAATCTTAAACGGAAGGAAACTAAATGGGAGGGACCTACCTGAAACTCTCGTTTGAACTAATGAATACACCCCAGATTATCTAGATGCAGGCAAGAGTGTGCAAGGTGGTATTGAATGTGTCACACTGTCATCTTGATAACTCCAATTTCTCCCTACTTGTGTACGTACGTTATAAACTTGTGTAGGCTAGGTTGTAGGATCCTCATGATGGTATATGGCAAATTTGAGTGTGCTGTAGTAGCCTAAACCCATCGACGTTACATTGAGCTGGGTGAATGGAATATGAATGATAGTCATCCAATATGCTGTAATAGAAATGAGGCCTTGCTTTATATCATTCTTTAATCCTAGGCATTGGGCTTGAGAGTTTCTTTAACAAACTCCTATAAAGATAGAAAAGTGTGTGTGCATTAATAAGAGGCCTTTTCTAACTGGTCTGTGTAGCATGACCCCATGATGTCTTGGCACTCCGCTAAGAGCTGATAGGAGGTAACTGGTTCCTCTTAGCTTAACTGGAGACAGCAGTGTGTAATATTCTGCACACCAGTGATAGAGCTGTTCTTTTTGGAGCCTGTTTCTGGGAGAAAGGTTCCTGTTTTGTGTGTAGAGGTAGGACATGCATTATTTGGGCCGACAGTCAATTGCGCTTGCTTGCCCAACTTGGGGTAACCGTTAGAGAACGTATGCCTGGAGTCACTTTGGCACCCATTGTCCTCATCCATTGTCCTAACCCAGTTTCGTCTCCTGTCTACACATACATAAGATCACGTGTTTTTGTAGATTCTTGCATAAGATAGCTCGACTATAAGGCTTTCACACTCTGTGCGGGGGCTCCCACTCCATTCACTATGTGGGTGGTGCGTCTAGCCTCATAATATGTAAAAAAATATATTTTTTAAGTAATACCTTGATTGACTTTGGCACGTATAAACTGGTATAAAAGCCTATTCTTCAATAATTCAAATTAGGAAAACGTCTGTAAAGATCACTGAGTAGGTCTTAAATTGGGATTGGACCATAATACTGTTAAAACATCTAAAGGAAAACAGAAAACGTATCATCCTCTAAACTGTGTCTGGGGGGGTGGGGAAATGAGAAGACTCTTTTCAGTTGTTAGCTGTAAGGTGTTGTAACTCTCCTCTCCCAGTCCTTTAGACGTGTCGGGCTACATCCTCTACGTTGGCCGTCACCAGCTCAACAGCCTGAACCCCAACGAGATGTCGCACCTCGTGGAGCGCGTCGTGATCCCGTCCGGCTACTCGGACCCAAGTTTGGGACAGGACATGGCCTTGGTGCAGCTGCAGAGACCCATCGTCTGGTCGGGGTATGTCCGTCCTGTCTGTCTTCCTGACGCCGGGACACTGTTCCCCGGTGGCCTGCCCTGCTACATCACAGGCTGGGGAAACATCCGCGACGGGGGTAAGAGAGATTAAGGCATTACGTATATAGCGGCAAAATCTAACTTCCACTTAAAGGAACGTCAACCTCTTTGACTCAGTGGACTGTCACAGTGGTCAACACTCTCACTCATGGGAGGACTATCTGTCAGTATGTTCCATGTGCAGTAGTCTAAGCCTGTCACGGTGACTGACTGACTCACAGCTACTCATTCAAGGGTTTTTATTTTTACACTTTTCTACATTGTATAATAATAGTGAAGACATCAACACTAGGAAGTAACACATGGAATCATGTAGTAACCAAAAAAGTGTTAAACAAATCAAAATATATTTTATATTCTTCAAAGTAGCCACCCTTTGCCTTGACAGCTTTGCACTCTTGGCATTCTCTCAACCAGCTTTACCTGGAATGCTTTTCCAACAGTCTTGAAGGAGTTTCCACAAATGCTGAGCACTTGTTGGCTGCTTTTCCTTAACCCAGCGTTCTAACTCTAAACCATCTCAATTGGGTTGAGGTTGGGTGACTGTGGAGGCGAGTTCATCTGATGCAGCACTCATCACTCCTTCTTGGTCAAATAGCCCTTACACAGCCTGGAGATGTGTTGGGTCATTATCCTGTTGAAAAACAAATGATAGTCCCACTAAGCGCAAACCAGATTGGATGGCGTATCGCTGCAGAATGCTGTGGTAGCCATGCTGGTTGAGTGTGCCTTGAATTCTAAATAAATCACTGACAGTGTCACCATTAAAATACCATCACACCACCACCTCCATGCTTCACAGTGGGAACCACACATGCAGAGATTATCTGTTCACCTACTCCTCGTCTCACAAAGACATGGTGGTTGGAACCAAAAATCTCTAATTTGGACAGATTTCCACCGGTCTAATGTCCATTGCTTGTGTTTCTTGGTCCAAGCAAGTCTCTTCTTCTCATTGGTGTCCTTTAGTAATGGTTTCGTTGCAGCAATTCGATGAAGGCCTGATTCACACAGTCTCCTCTGAACAGTTGATGCCTGTTACTTGAACTCTGAATTTATTTGGGCTGCAATTTGAAGTTGGTAAGTCTCTAATGAACTTATTCTCTGCAGCAGAGGTAACTCTGGGTCTTCCTTTCCTGTGGCGGTCCTCATGAGCCCGTTTCCGCATTGTCTGACCATGTCTTAAAGTAATGGATTGTCGTTTCTCTTTGCTTATTTTAGTGGCTGCTGCCAACATACTGACTCAACTCCAGCCACTTTAATAATGGGAATTGATGGAAATGTATGTAAAAATGTATCACTAGCCACTTTAAACAATGCCACTTAATATAATGTTTACATACCCTACATTACTCATCTCATATGTATATACTGTACTCTATACCATCTACTGCATCTTGCCTATGCCGTTCTGTATCATCACTCATTCATATATCTTTATGTACATATTCTTTATCCCTTTACACTTGTGCGTATAAGGTAGTAGTTGTGGAATGGTTAGATTACTCGTTGGTTATTACTGCATTGTCGGAACTAGAAGCACAAGCATTTTGCTATACTCGCATTAACATCTGCTAACCATGTGTATGTGACAAATAAAATTAGATTTTTTTCTTGCCATAACACAACTAATTGTCTCAAACACATTAATTTCTGGAATTTCTTTCCTCCTTAACTTAACAAGGCACACCTGTTAATTGAAATGCATTCCAGGTGACTACCTCATGAAGCTGGTTGAGAGAATGCAAAGCTGTCATGAAGGCAAAGGGTGGCTACTTTGAAGAATCTCAAATATAAAATATATTTGGATTTGTTTAACCCTTTTTTTGGTTAATAGATTCCATATGTATTCACTATTCTACAATGTAGAAAATAGTCCAAATAAATACCCTGGAATGAGTAGGTGTCCTAAGTTTTGTGTGTGTAAAGTGTAAAAAAAAATCCCCTCCTTGCTTGGCAGAAATCTCAGAAAAGGTACAATTGTGAACCCGCAACCCAAATGTATTGTTGGTGTAGGCATTATCTCACTCCTTTTATTTGACCTGCCTACTCACTCTCCCTCAACTTCCCTGGCTGTCTCTCAGTCTCTCTGAGTGGAGCGGGAACACTGCAGCAAGTGCAGGTGCCAATCATCTCGTCGTCTTCCTGTCAGATGATGTACGACCTTAACCCATCGGAGAAAGTGGACATCCGTTCTGACATGATCTGTGCCGGTTATCAAGAGGGGGGCAAGGACTCCTGTCAGGTACGCTCACCTCACCTGTGTGTGTAATAGCAGACTAACGTACTTTTTCTTACTTCTCACCCATCTCCCTCTTTCTCCACAGGGGGACTCTGGAGGACCCCTGGTCTGCCAGATGGTGAACGGGACCTGGGTGCAGGCCGGGGTGGTGAGTTTTGGCCTGGGCTGTGCCCAGGCCAACCAACCCGGCGTCTACGCCAAGGTGTCCACCTTCTCCAGCTTCATCCACCGAAACATACCAGAGCTCAGTCTGTACGGCCGGGCCGGTCCCAACTGGGCCAGCTCCCTGACCGTGCTGGCTAGCTCCCTGGCCACTTTACTGATGGGCCAGCTGCTTAGATAGGGCTTCCTAAAATAGACAGATCTTAAAGGGACATTCTATGTAATTTGACATGAACCTGGTTTTACACTTAAACTTGGCTGTAGTAGATGACTGTTTTAGGTAATATTCTGCTTAATTTTTTATTTACCATATTAATAACATGCCAAAACAACTTTTTGACCAAACTGACTCAAAATACGACCACTTATTTCCCAAGTAAGCAGAATTTCCACCTTTCTGGGTCAAGATGCGTGTAAAACCAGGTAAATGTGTCAAATTTCATGGAATTTTGCTTTAAAGGAAAGGGCCGAACCTGTTGTGGCATAAACTATACTATGTTTTAATGATGGTAGGATATTTATACGCAACTCCTCACAAATACAAGTGATTCTGAATATACAAGTTATCGCTAATCAGCAGAAAAAACAGGGTGATATTATGGGTATTTATAACTAATGAAATGTAAAGCTATAATATGTTTGTCGATCTATTTTAGTACACATTTTAACATGTCATGTCAAATTTAACATTAAGCTTTAATTTTCTTATTTTGAATGAATGTAAATAAATGATTACAAATGTCAGTAATTTATAAGAATTGTCACTACATGCTTTCTAGAATCTCCATTGTCTTCGTTCTCCTCCCGTCACCTGGGCCCTGTTTGAATGCTTAAGAAATACATCTTCCTTTCCTTGAAGGTAGGGTAGTGACCTTGATTACACCTATCCATTCAAGTTATAGATCTGTGATTATCAAGGAAATGAGGAAGGAAGGATGCATTTCTGAAGTTGGATGAATCTCTATGGTCTTTCCTTGATTCCTCACATTCTCTCATCATAGGACATTGGCGGGGAGGAATCTCAGACCTTCTCCTCCAATGCCCTATGAGAAGGATGTGAGGAATCAAGGAAAGACAAATTAAATTCAAAGCCCTGAGATTTGATCAAGGCCTTTTTCTAAACTAGATTTACTTGGCTCCTCGTGTCCTTTTGAAAACTTAAATGAGGGGTCGAGGGGAGGACACTTGCAATCAAATACAATTGTTAGAAATGAGACTCCTTCTCCACTACCATCAGGCAAATTAGTGTAGAGTAGGAATCCCAAAATACATGTGTAAAAGAGATGTAGCTTGCTAGTTGTGCTAGACAGGTTATAAAGTAGCTCATCTTTACCTTTCAGAACACACACACGTTCTCCACTGCCAAGGAGGCTCGAGACTTTGAAAATCACATCAAACCTAACCTATACTCTGAATGATCGGCTATGAAAAGCCAACTGACATTCACTCCTGAGGTGCTGACCTGTTGCACCCTCGACAACCACTGTTATTATTGTTTGACCCTGCTGGTCATCTATGAACATTTGAACTTCTTGGCCATGTTCTGTTATAATCTCCACCCGGCACAGCCAGAAGACTGGCCACCCCTCATAGCCTGGTTCCTCTCTAGGTTTCTTCCTAGGTTCTGTCCTTTTCTAGGGAGTTTTTCCTAGCCACCGTGCTTCTACACCTGCATTGCTTGCTGTTTGGTGTTTTAGGCTGGGTTTCTGTACAGGACTTTGACATCAGCTGATGTAAGGGCTTTATAAATAAATTTAATTGATTGCTCAAACCCAACACGTGCAAGGGGACGAGTCGACAGAAGGAACCCCATTATGATTCACACATGCTATCATGCACAATCACGCAGCCTAGCATATGGCTATGCTGCCCTCAGCATAAGACAATGAGGATACCTCAAGTGGGTACAAGGAACATTACTTATTGCTGAGTATTGGACTTTATTCTATTGCTTATGGAACAGGAGGACATTAATACGGTGACTCCGCCAATGAACAATTTACATTATTATTGAGGTGTCCTACAGATAAACTGCTTCCTGGAGCTACAGAGCATTAAATCCCTACATGGGCAAAATATAAGTTGGAAGCTATTCCTCTTTTTTTTTTTTTTTTCTGCTAATGAAAGATGGGCTACTACACAATTGCCCCCCCCCCCCCTGTTTTCTTCATTACTCACCCTAACTCATCCAAGTCTGATACTTTTGGACATGTAGTGTGTGGACACCTGCTCGTCGACCATCTCATTCCAAAATCATGGACATTAATATGGAGTTGGTCCCCCCTTTGTTGCTATAACAGCCTCCATTCTTCTGGGAAGGCTTTCTACTAGATGTTGGAACATTGATGCGGGGACTTACTTCCATTTAGCCACAAGAGCTTTGGTGAGGTCGGGCACTGATGTTGGGCGATTAGGCCTTGTTCGAAGTCGGCATTCCAATTTATCCCAAAGGTGTTCGATGGGGTTGAGGTCCGGCTCTGTGCAGGCCAGTCAAGTTCTTCTACACCGATCTCAACAAACCATTTCTGTATGGACCTCGCTTTGTGCATGTGGGAATTGTCATGCTGAAACAGGAAAGGGCCTTCCCCAAACTATTGCCACAAAGTTGAAAGCACAGAGTTGTCTAGGTTGTCATTGTATGCTGTAGCATTAAGATTTCCCTTCACTGGAACTAGTGGCCTAGCCCGAACCATGAAAAACAGCCCCAGACCATTATTCCTCCTCCACCAAACTTTACAGTTGGCACTATGCATTGGGGCAGGTAGCGTTATCCTGGCATCCGCCAAACCCAGATTTGTCCGTCGGACTGCCAGATGGTGAAGCGTGATTCATCACTCCAGAGAATGCGTTTCCACTGCTCCAGAGTCCAATGGCGGCGAGCTTTACACCACTCCAGCCGACGCTTGGCATCGCGCATGGTGATCTTAGGGCTGTGTGTGGCTGCTCGGCCATGGAAACCCATTTCATGAAGCTCCCGACAAACAGTTATTGTGCTGACGTTGCTTCCAGAGGCAGTTTGGAACTCGGTAGTGAGTGTTGCAACCAAGGACATCATTTTTTGACGCGCTTCAGCACTCGGCGGTCCAATTCTGTGAGCTTGTGTGGCCTACCACTTCCGGGCTGAAGTGGAAACGTCTCCTAGACGTGTGTAAACTATTGGAAACAAGAAAAATAACTGATATTGGCAGAAGGAGGGAATATAACTAACTAAATTACAGTAAACTAAAATATACGCCTAATCCATTATAAACTAATGTATAGAATTTATTAGAGAAGAGACAAAGTTCACAAATTCTACAGCACAACGGTAGAGTCATGTCTAAGTGTAAAACTAACAATGGGAATGACTCAATAATCCATGCCTTCTGGGAATGTTATAAAGTCAAAGTTATGGGTGGAGTCAGAAAGTTGGTTGTCAGAAGTATTACTATATAAATGTACTTTTAATCTGCCTGCATATTTCAAGACATGGCATATGAGGGTGCTGTGAGATATCCGATGGGTTGGATGATACTTTTCTCGTCAATCTTGAAAGAAATTACACTGGCAATCAACCAATCCTCCATCGTTAACACACTGGAAAGGTAAAGGATTTTATCTAAATGTTGAAAGTCTGGGCGACGGAGAGAAACAAAATGGTGCAGTTTGAGGCCATGTAGCGGAGAGTGACGCAGGTGCTGGAGATGGGGGTTTGAGCATGTGGGTCCGGGCAGGGGTTGATGCTTGTGTGATGTGTGTATTGTTTAGAAAAATTAAATACACTGAACAAACATATAAACGCAACAATTTCAAAGATTTTACTGAGTTCATATCAGTCAATCAAATAAATGTATTAGGCCATAGTCTATAGATTTCACATGACTGGAAATACAGATATGCCTCTGTTGGTCACAGAATTTTAAAAAAGTAGAGGCGTGGATCAGAAAACCAGTCAGTGTCTGATCACCATTTGCCTCATGCAACGCATCTCCTTCACATAGAGTTGATCAGGCTGTTGATTGTGGCCTGTGGAATGTTGTCCCACTCCTCTTCAATGGCTGTGCGAAGTTCCTGGATATTGGTGGGAACTGGAACACATTGATCCAGAGCATTCCAAACATTCTCAATGGGTGACATGTCTGGTGAGTATGCAGGCCATGGAAGAACTGGGACATTTTCAGCTTCCATGAATTGTGTACAGATCTTTGCTACATGGGGCCGTGCATTATCATGCAGAAACATGAGGGGATGGCGGTGGATGAATGGCACAACAATGGGCCTCAGGATCTCTGCATTGTAATTGCCATCGATAAAGTGCAATTGTGTTTGTTGTCCATAGCTTATGCCTGCCCATACCATAACCCCACCACCACCACGGGGCACTCTGTTCACAATGTTGACATCAGCAAACAGCTCACCCACACGTCTGCCATCTGCCCGGTACAGTTGAAACCGGGATTCATCCGTGAAGAGCAAACTTTTCCAGCATGAAAGTGAAGGTGAGTATTTTCCCACTGTAGTCTGTTACGACGCAGAACTGCAGTCAGCTCAAGACCCTGGTCAGCACAACGAGCATGCAGATTAACTTCCCCGAGATGATTTCTTAAAGTTTGTGTGAAAATTCTTCGGTTATGCAAACCCACAGTTTCATCGGCTGTTCGGCTGGCTAGTCTCAGACGATACCCCAGTTGAAAGGCTGGTTGTGGAGGTCCTGGGCTGGTGTGGTTACACATGGTCTGCAGTTGTAAGGCTTGCTGGACGTACTGCCAAATTATATAAAATGACATTGGAGGCGGCTTATGGTAGAGAAATTAACATGCAACAGCTCTGGTGGACATTCCTGCAGTCAGCATGCCAATTACAAGCTCCCTCAACTTCTGACATCTGTGGCATTGTGTTGTGTGGCAACTGCACATTTATAGTGGCCTGTTGTCCCCAGCACAAGGTGCACCTGGATAATGATCATGCTGTTTAATCAGCTTCTTGATATGCACACCTGTCAGCTGAATGGATTATCTTGGTAATGGGGAAATGCTCACTAACAGTGATGTCAACAAATTTGTGCACCACATTTGAGCAAAATAAGCTTTTAGTGCGTATACAAAGTTTCTGGGATCTTTCATTTCAGCACATGAAATATAGGACCACCATTTTACATGTGTTCACTATTTTTGTTCAGTATAAAATCTTATACACTAGGAACACCTTTTTGTAACACCAAGGAAACGCCCCTAAATCAGGTAGGCACATTTTCATATCTTAGACTTTTAATGTCATACGCACAAGTACAGTGAAATGCCTTTTTCGCAAGCTCTAACCCCAACAATGCAGTAATCAAGAACAATGTAATACTAAAAATAAGGTAGAACAAAAACACAAGATATAAAAATAGCACGATAAAGTAAGCAAGCATACTAAACTCAACAAAAAAAGAAACGTCCCTTTTTCAGGACCCTCTTTCAAAGATAATTTGTAAAAATCCAAATAACTTCACAGATCTTCATTGTAAAGGGTTTAAACACTGTTTCCCATGCTTGTTCAATGAACCATAAACAATTAATGAACATGCACCTGTGGAACGGTCGTTAAGACACTAACAGCTTGCAGACGGTAGGCAATTAAGGTCACAGTTATGAAAACTTAGGACGCTAAAGAGACCTTTCTACTGACTCTGAAAAACACCAAAAGAAAGATGCCCAGGGTCCCTGCTCATCTGTGTGAACGTGCCTTAGGCATGCTGCAAGGAGGCATGAGGACTGCAGATGTGGCCAGGGCAATAAATTGCAATGATCGTACTGTGAGACGCCTAAGACAGCGCTACAGGGAGACAGGACGGACAGCTGATCGTTCTAGCAGTGGCAGAACACGTGTAACAACGCCTGCACAGGATCGGTACATCCGAACATCACACCTGAAGGACAGGTACAGGATGGCAACAACAACTGCCCGAGTTACACCAGGAAAGCACAATCCCTCCATCAGTGCTCAGACTGTCCGCAATAGGCTGAGAGAGGCTGGACTGAGGGCTTGTAGGCCTATTCTATATTCTAACTATTCACCCCCACCACCTTTTGCAGCAATTACAGCTGCAAGTCTCTTGGGGTATGTCTCTATAAGCTTGGCACATCAAGCCAATGGGATTTTTGCCCATTATTCAAGGCATAACTGCTCCAGCTGCTTCAAGTTGGATGGGTTCCGCTGGTGTACAGCAATATTTAAGTCATACCACAGATTCTCAATTGGATTGAGGTCTGGGCTTTGACTAGGCTATTCCAGGACATTTAAATGTTTCCCCTTTAACCACTCGAGTGTTGCCTTAGCAGTATGCTTAGGGTCATTGTCCTGCTGGAAGGTGAACCTCCGTCCCAGTCTCAAATCTCTGGAAGACTGAAACAGGTTTCCCTCAAGAATTTCCCTGTATTTAGCGCTATCCATTATTCATTCAATTCTGACCAGTTTCTCAGTCCCTGCCGATGAAAAACATTCCCACAGCATGATGCTGCCACCACCATGCTTCACTGTGGGGATGGTGTTCTTGGGGTGATGAGATGTGTTGGGATTGCACCAGACATAGTGTTTTCCTTGATGGCCAAAAAGCTAAATTTTAGTCTCATCTGACCAGATTACTTTCTTCCATATGTTTGGGGAGTCTCCCACATGCCTTTTGGTGAACACTAAACGTGTTTGCTTATTTTTTTCTTTAAGCAATGGCTTTTTTCTGGCCACTCTTCCGTAAAGCCCAGCTCTGTGGAGTGTACGGCTTAAAGTGGTCCTATGGACACATACTCCAATCTCCGCTGTGGAGCTTTGCAGCTCCTTCGGGGTTATCTTTGGTCTTTGTTGCGCCTCTGATTAATGCCCTCCTTGCCTGGTCAGTGAGTTTTGGTGGGCGGCCCTCTCTTGGCAGGTTTGTTGTGGTGCCATATTCTTTCCATTTTTTTATAACGGATTTAATGGTGCTCCGTGGTATGTTTAAAGTTTCGACTATTTTTTATTACCCAACCCTGATCTGTACTTCTCCACAACTTTGTCCCTGACCTGTTTGGAGAGCTCCTTGGTCCTCATATTGCCACTTGCTTGGTGGTGCCCCTTGCTTAGTGGTGTTGCAGACTCTGGGGCCTTTCAGAACAGGTTTATATATACTGAGATCATGTGACACTTAATTAGTTAGATTGCACACAGGTGGACTTAAATTATGTGACTTCTGAAGGTACAGTTGATGTCGAAGTTTACATAAACGAGTTAATGACTTCAACCACTCCGCAAATTTCTTGTTAACAAACTATAATTTTGGCAAGTCGGTTAGGACATCTACTTTGTGCATGACACAAGTTATTTTCCCCAAAATTGTTAACAGGCAGATTATTTCCCTTATAATTCACTGTATCACTATTCCAGTGGGTCAGAGGTTTACATTCACTAAGTTGACTGTGCCTTTAAACAGCTTGGAAAATTCCAGAAAATGATGTCATGGCTTTAGAAGCTTCTGATAGGCTAATTGACATCATTTGAGTCAATTGGAGGTGTACCTGTGGATGTATTTCAAGGCCTACCTTCAAACGCAGTGCCTCTTTGCTTGACATCATGGGAAAATCAAAAGAAATCAGCCAAGACCTCAGAAAAAAATTGTAGACCTCCACAAGTCTGGTTCATCCTTGGGAGCAATTTCCAAACGCCTGAATGTACCACGTTCATCTGTACAAACAATAGTACGCAAGTATAAACACCATGGGACCACGCAGTCGTCATACGGCTCAGGAAGGAGACGTGTCCTGTCTCCTAGAGATGAACGTACTTTGGTGCGAAAGTGCAAATCAATCCCAGAACAGCAGCAAAGGACCTTGTGAAGATGCTGGAGGAAACAGGTACAAAAGTATCTAAATCCATAGTAAAACAAGTCCTATATCGACATAACCTGAAATGCCGTTCAGCAAGGAAGAAGCCACTGCTCCAAAACCGCCATAAAAAAGCCAGACTATGATTTTGCAACTGCACATGGGGACAAAGATCATACTTTTTGGAGAAATGTCCCCTGGTCTGATGAAACAAAAATAGAACTAAAAAACACTAAAAACACTTTAAAAACATAACATAATTTTCTGGAATTTTTCAAGCCGTTTAAAGGCACAGGCAACTTAGTGAATGTAAACTTCTGACCCACTGGAATTGTGATACAGTGAATTACAAGTGAAATAATCTGTAAAGAATTGTTGGAAAAGTTACTTGTGTCATGCACAAAGTAGATGTCCTAACCGACTGGTCAAAACTATAGTTAACAAGACATTTGTGGAGTGGTTGAAAAATGAGTTTTAATGACTCCAACCTAAGTGTATGTAAACTTCGACTTAAACTGTAACCTTTATTTAACTAGTCAACTTACGACTTCAACTGTATGTGCATATTATGTGTGTGAGCAAAGTATGGAGTGAGTGTACTGCAGTATCAGTGTATGTAGTGTTTAGGGAATAAACAAAAATATGAACCAAATCCAAAGGTCAACTCAGTCCGTGTAGCCATTATGTTAGCTATTCTTATGCCATGGTGATAGAAGCTGTTCAGGAGCCTGTTTATGTCAGACTTGATACACTGGTACCGCTTGCCATGCGGAAGCAGAGGGAATAGAATAATAGCTTGGGTGGTTGGAGTCTTTAACAATTTAACCGGGCCTTTCTTTCACACCGCCTGATATAGAGGTCCTGGATGGCAGGGAGCTCGGCCCCAGTAATGTACTGGGCTGTCCGCTCCACTCTCTGTAGCGCCATGTGATCGAGGGCGGTGCTATTGCCATTACAGGCAGGGATGCAGCCAGTCAAGATGTTCTCAATGGTACAGCCGGAGAACTTTTTGATGGCTCGTGCCAAACCTTTTCAACCTCGAGAGGGGGAAGAAGCGCTGTCTTCACCTTCTTCACGACTGTGCATGTGGGCCATTTTAAGTTTGGTGATTTGGACACTTCAAGCTTTCGACCCGCTCCACTGCTGCCCCGTCGATCTGGATGGGGGCGTGCTTGCCGCCCCGTTTCCTGTAGTCCACGATCAGCTCCTTGGTCTTACTGACGTTGAGAGAGCTTGTTGTTCCGAACCCACATTGTCCAGTCACGGACCACCTCCCTGTAGGCCGTCTCATCGTCGCTGGTAAATCAGGCCTACCACTGTCGTGTCACCGCCAAACTTGGTGTTGTGCGTGGGTGAACAGGGAGTACAGGAGGGGACAAATCGCACACACCCCTGTGTTGAGGGTCAGCATGGCGGAGGTGATGTTGCCTACCTACACCACCTGAGGTCGGACTGTCAGGAAGTCCAAGATCCAGTTTAGAGGGAGGGCACAATGGTGTTGAACGCTGAGCTGTAATCAATGAACAGTATTCTCACATAGGTATTCCTCTTATCTAGGTGGATGAGGGCAGTGTGGAGTGCAATAGATATTGCGTTGTCTTTGGGGGCGGAGGCCCACTTTTTCTTATCCTGCTTATACGGAATTTATTATTACTGAAACTATGTATTTCTTTGTTTTTAATTTTCTTCTTTTGAGTGGCAGCCTATGTTTTATAAATGTGTAAATGTATAATGATCAACAGATTAACATTGCACTGAACTTGTTGAAACATGATTACCTGCCAACGCTAATCTCCATTTTCTGTTCATGCGTTCACACCCATTCACTGTGGTGAACGATTGTCAACTCTCAAATTTACAAGCCCCTCAACTCTCCAATTACACAAAATGACAACTTTTTGACAGCGAATGGTAGCGGAGAGGAATCAACAGGGTTGCTTTAATAGTGACGATGAGTTTTGGCCTGTTCCTAATAAATCATTCCTGATCAGGGTTGTATTCATTAGAGACCAAACGGAAGAAAGCGGACTGAAACGGTAGGATTCCCTGGATTTATAACAAATGCAAAAAAAAAATGTTATAATCTTTGCAAAGTCTTTTCCGTTGCGTCCCCTAATGAACATGACCCAGTCATTGCGATTGTATTAATTGCGATTTCATCAATGTATTTCCCCCCCTGCTGGTGTAATAACCTGCATAGGCTACAATTATGTTAACAAACCACCTTCTCTCCTTCAGGGCCCATTGTAAAACAGCAGCAATTTATACAAGTTATGACCCAATGATCTTTATTAAAAGAACCATGAACACTGCATGAGGAAATGCTAGAAAAACAAATAAATAGATGATCCTTAGAGTGTCTATTACAAAGCGTATAACCCAGGGCTCAGACTCCTACTTTCTAGGAAACTTCTAAATGTAGGGACACAAGGGTCTAGTGTTGACCAGAGCCCTATGGGCCCGGTCAAATGTAGTGCACTACATAGGGACTAAAGGTACCATTAGGGGATGAAATACCCTGTATAGCAGTCCCATATCTGGGACTAGGCTATTTGTGTAGTATTTAGGGGCAATTTACCTACTCCCAGTAGTGCACTGTGTGGGGAATGCACTTGGATGCAGACAATGCAACCTGATGTCTGGTAAGGGGCTATTTCTACCTCCAGTGTCTTGGTTGTTATTCCAGAAGGAGGGAGTCAGGTGTCAGAGGGGATGGAGTCAGAGAGGATCATGGGAGATCCTAGCTGTAGTTCCTGCTGTAGCGATTCCAGGTCAGCCGGAGTCATGCGGTGCACCTCCAGCCAATCAGAGAGCAGGGAGGCTGAGAGGGGGCCTGAGTCATTGTAACTGATGGAGGAGAAAAGAGAGTGAGGGTTTGATAAACGTTCCCCTGCTGGTGCTAATTATGTTTTTGACTGACAGTACGCCAACTCCAAATGTATGTATGGTATAACATTTGCATCTACAGTAGTTTCTGGGGTATACTTGTTTAAACTGTGTTTAACATAAGCAAATGAATTATGTTTTCATAGCGCACTGATACACAAATGTGTTAGACTTGTTAGGGTACCTGTAAATACACAGTAAGATCTATACCCTTTTACACTATAGTGCCGACCCGAAACTGTACTATGCTGGCTGATCATTTATTTTCACAGTCTTTCGCAGCACTGTTCCAGGAATGATGGTGTAGGTGTAAAGCTTGACTCACCTGTCTCTGAGGTCTGCGTGCTGGAGGTCAGTGAGAGACTGGTTGAAGAGGTCATCCAGGTCAAAGCCCACTCCGTACCCTGCCCCACTGCCCTTAGGCGTGACAGAGAACACCGGAGGCAGCACATCTTCCACCTGAGAGTGGCAACGAGAAGTTAAAACCTGGCATCACCAACATCTATGTTGTTGATGTAAAGAATATTTGTTGATCTGTGGTGTGTAATGAGGAGCAACCAGATGCTACACTTGACACTTATGAAATTGCTTATTCCAGTTACTAATAAGCATGCACTGTAAAAACTTAAATCCCTGTGGATTGATGAGGAATTGAAAACTTGTATGGTTGAAAGGGATGAGGCAAAAGGAATGGCAAATAAATCTGGCTGCACAACCGATTGGCAAACGTACTGTAAATTGAGAAATCATGTGACTAAACTGAATAAAAAGAAGAAACTACACTATGAAACAAAAAAATTACAAAGAATGATAGTAAAAAATCTTTGGAGCACCTTAAATGAAATTTGACATAAAGGCAAAGGCTCCATCATTCAGTGAATCAGATGGCTCACTGATATTGCCAATAACTTTTTTTATTTTTTTTATTCCATTTGCAAGATTAGCAAACTTAGATATGACATGCCAGCAACAAACGCTGACACTAAACATCCAAGTATAACTGATCAAATTATGAAAGACAAGCGTCGTAATTTTGAATTCCGTAAAGTGAGTGTGGAAAAAGTGAAAAAATTGTCTATCAACAATGACAAGCCACCAGGGTCTGACAACTTGGGTAGAAAATTACTGAGGATAATAGCTGACAATATTGCCACTCCTATTTGCCATATCTTCAATCTAAGCCTACTTGAAAGTGTGTGCCCTCAGGCCTGGAGGGAAGCAAAAGTAATTCTGCTACCCAAGAATAGTAAAGCCCCCTTTACTGGCTCAAATAGCTGACCAATCAGCCTGTTACCAACCTTTAGTAAACCTTTGGAAAAATGTGTTTTGACCAGATACAATGCTATTTTACTGTAAACAAATTGACAAGACTTTCAGCACACTTATTGGGAAGGACATTCAACAAGCACGGCACTTACGCAAATGACTGACAATTGGCTCAGAGCAATGTATGATAAAAAGATTGTGGGAGCTGTTTTGTTAGACTTCAGTGCGGCTTTTGACATTATCCATCATAGTCTGCTGATGGAAAAACTTGTTTTATGGCTTTACACCCCCTGCTATAATGTGGATAAAGAGTTACTTGTCTAATAGAACACAGAGGGTGTTCTTTAATGGAAGCCTCTCCAACAAAATCCAGGTAGAATCAAGAATTTCCCAGGGCAGCTGTCTAGGCCCCTTACTTTTTTCAATCTTTACTAATGACATGCCACTGGCTTTGAGTAAAGCCAGTGTGTCTATGTATGCGGATGACTCAACACTATACACATCAGCTACTACAGCGAGTGAAATCACTGCAACACTTAAGAGCTGCAGCTAGTTTCAGCGTGGGTGGCAAGGAATAGGTAGTCCTAAATATTTCTAAAACTAAAAGCATTGTATTTGGGACAAATCATTCACTAAACCCTAAACCGCAACTAAATCTTGTAATAAATAATGTGGAAATTGAGCAAGTTGAGGTGACTAAACTGCTTGGAGTAACCCTGGATTGTAAACTGTCATGATCAAAACATGTTGATACAAGAGTAGCTAAGAAGTCTGTCCATAATAAAGTGCTGCTCTGCCTTTTTAACAACACTATCAACAAGGCAGGTCCTACAGGATAGTTTGGTCACACCTGGACTACTGTTCAGTTGTGTGGTAATGTGCCACAAAGAGGTACCTCGGAAAATTGCAATTGGCTCAGAACAGGGCAGCATGGCTGGCCCCTTAAATGTACACAGAGCTAACAACATGGGAATCTTTTGTGGCTCAAAGTGGAGGAGAGATTAATTTCATCACTTTTTGTAAGAAGTGTTGACAGGCTGAATGCACCGAGTTGTCTGTTTAAACTACCAGCACACAGCTCAGACACCCATGGTCACCCCAAAAGACATGCCACTAAAGGTCTCTTCACAATCCCCATGTCAAGAGCTGACTATGGGAGGCGCACAGTACTACTGTACATAGAGCCATGGCTACATGGAACTCTATTCCACATCAGGTAACTGATGCAAGCAGTAGAGTCAGATTTTAAAAACATAACAATACCTTATCGAACAGTAGGGACTGTGAAGAGACACAGGCACACATAAGACACACACTCTGCACACACATACACATGGATATCGTATTTTAAATATGTGATAGGGGAGTAGTGGCCTGAGCGAAAACAATACATGCATTGGGTAAAGTGTTATGAAATGTAATGTCATGTAATACTTTCAACTGTATTTAACTGTCTTAATGTTGTTGGACCCCAGGAAGAATAGCTGATAATGGGGATCCTTAATAAATACAGATAAAATACACCATAGAGTTAGAAAAGCTAGAGGGTAGTACCTCCTATCTTTGCCATTGATCACTTCTGTGGCAGCGTCATGGAGAGCTATTTGGATTATGAGGTAGTCAATGTTGTTCTTCTCCATAGACACTATGGATGCAAGGACTCACGGTCCATGACATCAAAATGAAACTTATTTTTTCTCTATGTGTTCTAGCTATACAGCGTTTACAAAGTGAGGTAAAAACAGTTATAATTTGGGGTTTTGATAGGGTTTGACAATTTAACTCATAAGGCATTAAAAAGGTATATTATTTGTATTATTAATACCTTTAACCCATGCCAAGTCCTACCCAGTTGACTGTCAGTATTTTGCTATCACTATTTTGTCCCAAGTCCGCCCTCTAGCTTTTCTAAGTTAGTGGTTTAGTTAATCTACTTTTATAACCCCCCCCCCCCCAAACAAATTTTGGATTACCAGACAAAATATGGCCAATATTCTGACTAGAATAAAAATATGAAAAATACACAACTACAATACTGCTAAGAAAATATAGAACAGGGGGAGGGGGTTCTAGGAGAGGGTGAGATTAGGAAGAAAGGAAGGTCAGAGACCCTCCACTCAGACCCACCTGTGACTTTGAGAGCTGCAGTGTGACCGTGTGGATGTCAGGGGCCACAGCGTGCCCCGGCTGTCCGGTGTCTGTGAACCCTAAGCTGGGCTGAGGAAGGGACAGGGCCCCTAAGGCCCCGCAGAGAGGGCTCTGCGTGTGGGACCCGGGCTTCTCTCTCAGAGCCGAGCACACCTTCTCCATGGGCCCGGCACCACTAGTGACTGAGTTAGGGTGAGAGTTGATGTTGTTCTGACCACCCCCTGTTCTCATGTTGCCATTGGTTTCGCTCGATGGTAGTGCTGGGGCTTTCGTCAAGAAAGTCCCCACGGGGTGCGGCTGAGGCTGAGGGAAGCTTGTCTGGCAGGCTTGGGGTGATCTGTTAAGGGGTAGCTGCTGTTGCTGGGAAGTCCCGGCCCCTACCTGCTGCCCAGCCCAATTCCCCAGACAGTTGAAGATCCTTGGCCCTTCGTACTCACCCTGCGTTGGTTTTAGCGTGTTGTTTTTAGCTAAGCCACAGGAGGCTCCATCCACCATGTCCATCCCTCCACTCACAGCCACACGCCCCATCTCCTCTCCCTTTGTCTGGCCCAGAGAGAAAGGCAGTGAGCCCTGGGTATTTAGTGGCTGGAACATGCCTGACAGATTGGGCTCTATTTGGGGTACCGTCTGTTTGTGAGTCTGAATCTCCCCTGCATCCTTATCCGATTTGGTGTGGTTTACAGCCATTGCCGCCTGGGTCTTTTCGCTCGACTTCCCGCTGAGGTGGGAACTTACTTTGCAGCCCTTAGTTTTGGCTGCGTCGACATCGGGGGTCTGTGATTTGTCTGCACGGCTGTCCATCATCCTCTTCCAGCGTTCCAATAAGCTCTTGTCGTTGTCGCTCAGGAGAACCCCACCCAATGAGTCCCCTTCTCTTCTCTCCTTCTCTTTCATCTTCCTCTCCCGCTCCTTAGCTCGCTCCTGCCTCCTCCTCCTCTTCTCCTCCCTTTCTCTTTGGCGCTCCTGGGCTGTGACGGGCCGCCGTAGCTCCGGAAGAGAGAGGGAGGAAGTTAGTGAGCATGTCAGACCTGCTCCACCTGTATCCATGCTCAGAGCTGTAGGACCTCCATCTGAAGAGAGAACACAGAAATATTCTTGTTAAAGGGTAGTGCAGACAATATATATATATATATATATATATATATATATATATATATATATATTTGTTTTCTTACATTGAAAGTAGTCAATGGACAAGGAGAGACTGCTGTGGTTTCTAACCAAAACACAATATAAAAGTCAATGTTCACCAGTTTCCATGTTTAAAATGCCCATACTGAACTAGTCCTTTAAAAGTAACACAGTAAGACACAAGCTCGTCAGCCCTTTTTAAGAGGAGGAGACTTGAAAGTGTAGACATGTACAATTTACCTCTGGCTTTGTTTCTGAGAGCCGACTTCCGCAAGGCCTCCTTGAGCGCTGCTTTGGTGTCCTCCGAAATGGCTCCATCTTTCCTGGTCCCTTCCCCTGCCCCCGCTGTTCCCCTCGCCCCCTTGGACAAGGACTGAGTGAGGGACTGCGAAAGCGACTGAGCTTGGGCCTGGGAGAGCATGAGAGAAGGCACAGAGTTGGGCAGAGGGGCCATGGTGTCGTGCGCTAAAGTGGAGGACACGGAAGACGCAGCCTGGCCCTGAGACATTGGCTGACTCTGGGTGACTTGGGTCAGAGGTCCCCCCTGGCTGGTGGGTACTAGCTCCTCCACCTTCGAGCTTTCCCTCAGAGCTTCAGACGGTGAGGTGACCTGGGAAGAGACTGGCGTGATCAGGTCTATGATCTCAGGCTGCCCGCTGTCCGAGTTGGCGCTGGGCATATCCACGTCCTGGCAACTCTCTGTCTGGGTCAGGAGAGGCAACGTGTGGGTCAGACGTTGGGATGGGGTCACCTCTAAAAGGGGTGGGGCCTGTTTACTAAAGGACGGCAGCTGATTGGCGAAAGTTTGGTTCCCTCCTGTTGTTATATGATGCTGATTGGCTTGACTCTTTGACACTGGTTGCGGCTGCATCGGTGATACCTGTGTCGGTCGTGACATGGAAGCCAATGAGTTATTGGTCAGGTTGACGGTGGAGGTTTGAGCAGACCGTTGGTCACCACCACCCTGCCTCTGTAAGGGCCTGAACTGGATCCTCTGCCGGTTGTTCTGCTTCCGCCGGTGGAAGTCCTGGATCTCCACCAGGATGGCCTCTTTGATCTGCTCCCGGCTCATGGGCGCCTTGTCGAACTCAAAGTCGAAGGCGGGCACGCAGATGGGCTCATCGTCCTGGTCGTGGTACTTGGACAGGTAGGGGTGCTCCAGTGCCTGGCTCACATCAATCCGCTCGCGAGGATCGAAGCGCAGCATGGTGGCCAGCAGGTCCAGGGCAGCAGGCTCGGCCTGCGGGTACAACTTGGTCAAGGGCACAGCTGCGTGCGACGGCAGGCTCCGCACGTAGGAGCGCACCCGATCGGCCCCGATGGCCACAATCACACCCTCTGGTGGTGTGCCCAACACAGACAGGATAAGCTGCAGCTGGTGGACATAGTGCTTCCCGGGAAACAGCTGCTTGCGGCCCAGCATCTCGGCAAAGATGCAGCCCACAGACCACAGGTCGATGGCCAGGCTGTAGTGGTGCAGCGAGAGCATTAGTTCAGGGGCGCGGTACCAGCGTGTGGCCACGTACTCGGTCATGAAGGAGTGGGACTCCTCGGGGTGTGAGCTAAGGCCCCGGGCCATGCCAAAGTCACCGATCTTCAGCTCGCAGTTCTCGTTGACCAGCAGGTTGGAGGGCTTGAGGTCGCGGTGGATGACATTGGCCGAGTGCACGTACTTGAGACCGCGGAGGAGCTGGTACAGGAAGTAGCGTGTGTGCTCTGGAGTCAGCGGCTGCCGGGAGTGGATGATCTGGTGGAGATCACTCTCCATCAGGTCCAGAACCACATATCTGGAAAAGGAGGAGAGACGAGGACAAAACAGAAAAGATGGAGAAATTAACGCTTTGTTGTATCGAGTCATTTGTAAGTTATATTTTTTTTTCTCAACTCTACAACAACAAAAAAGTACTTTCAAATAAGGAGCATCCAGATATCTAATGAAGAATAAGAGTCACTTACACAGACTTGAAGTGAGGGAGGCTAGGCTGGAGGATGTCTTTGATGGCGATAATGTTGTCATGTTTGAAATGCTTGAGAATCTTCAGCTCTCGTAATGTACGCTTAGCGTTTTGCACCACCTCAAAAGCATTGGGAATCTTCTTAATTGCCACTTGTTGACCTGTAGATAAGTTACCCAGATGAAAAAATATATACTGAACAAAAATAAAACGCAACATGCAACAATTTCAAAGATTTTGTTACTGAGAAGGAAATCAGTCAATTTAAATAAATTCATTAGGCCCTAATCTATGGATTTCACATGACTGGACAGGGGCACAGCCATGGGGGGGCCTGGGAGGGCATAGACCCACCTACTTGGGAGCCAGGTCCACCCACTGCGTAGTCAGGCACAGCCAATCAGAATGAGTTTTTCCCCACAAAATGACTTTATTACAGACAAAATACCCCCCCCCAACACATCAAATAGTGACGCACACTCGGGAGAATGATGACCCAAGACAGGCAGCGCATCTCAGAATCAGGAGAAGCCGTGACTCTAGTTAGATCCCTGTATGGACATCTTCCTTAAAAGGGTTCTAGTGTGAGTACGGGATAATCAACGAGGGGCTATGCGTTCTCTTGAAAATAATGAACGACGTGGGAAATGTGTTCCATGACGTGCTAGCGGAGTGGAACTAACCTTCCACGGAGCTGCATTATTTTCCAGAGAACGCATAGAGCCCCGAGTTGATTATCCCTATTATATTGGCCATGTACCACAAACCTGAGGTGCCTTATTGCTATTATAAACTGGTTACCAATCAGTGTCTTATAAACACCTGTTTCCGGTTGCAGGTGGAACTCCGATAACCAGGAAATATTCAGAAATATATTAAGTCCACTTTTTGTATCTAGGGAGAAATGGCCTCTCGGAAGTGTTGTTTGGGTTGCACTGTGGCGCTCTTTCCTCTACTTCTATTGGCCGCGGCCATGTCGCTTAAAAATGACTAGTTCCAGCAAAGATGTTGGGAAATGCGAGATGTCTAGCAGCTAAAATGGAAAGGGAATTTAGTGCAAAAAGCGGATTTAATATTTTTCTGAATATTCAGTTTTTTGGGGTTCCACCTGCAACTTGAAACAGGCGTTTATAAGACACAGGTGCCTTCCAAATCAAGGAAGTAAATCGCCAAGTTAAGGTTGGTTGAATTGTTTTACCGTATTGTCAATTAATCATCAACTAGCTATGCCGCTGGATGTTTGAGTCTGATTGGCTAGAGAAGCCCATATTGGCATCTGTTAATTCTGATACATCCTGACAAAATATAACCTATGACTGGCCTGAATGTGCCTTTATGGACTTTGTAAACTGTCGAGCGTAGACCATTAACTGCCCCAAATGGTTGCCAAATCAGGCAAAGGCTAGATGCAGTTATTTTAGAAGGAAACATGCATTCGAAAACACTGGGCTTTTTGAGTGGATATTCAAATGCCTTTTCACTATCCGTTTAGGTTCAAGCCTCGACCAAAGTTCTCTACTCCCTTGTAAATAATAACACAATTATTCATTGCATTGTGATGTAGGAATGGTAATTTTTTTGTCCTTAATTAAAAACATAAATCAGTCCCCAGCGTGCTGCCTGGGGAGAGGACAGCATGCTACACCTGTCATCTGATTTTTTTCATGACAGGAAAATTCGCTGGAGTAGGCCTACATACTATTTTATAAAGATTTTGCAAAATATCTTAAATAAACACATCCCCTGTAGGATAATGCAAAGACAATGTATGAAATAAATTGCTGGGAAAAGTTTGGGAGGAGAGAGAGAGCGGGCGATGGTGTGATCACATTGGCTGGTGATGTTGAATTGATACATTGTTGCACGAACTAATTGCAAACGCACAGGACAGGCAGAGGGATAAGCACAGTGAACAATAAGATCCAAATGACTTCACAACCATTCGAAAAATGAAAATCACTTGGCATGCAATGATTAACTTTGACATGCTGATGTTACAACAACACTGTTTAGCCGGCACATTTAAATACACGTTTCTATAGTATGCTTCATTACATGTACATTTTAGTATTATTTGCATTTGCCACTATGACAATAAACTCACCATGATGGCACTGAATGGTCTGTAAACACATTATACAGCGAGCAGTAGAATGTGTTAAATGCGGTGATCAGTTAGTTGATTGACAGGTGTATAACATTAAACACTCAACTATGTTTGCCATCGATTTATAGTTAATTGTTAGACTTATCGTACACAGGCCCTTAAAGGGACATTTACATTTTTAAACTTCATCATATGTGAAAGTGGCACGTTTCTATGTTTTATAGTAAAAATGATAGTGGAAGATAAGTGTTTCAGATGACATCATCCACAAACACTTGATATATATATATATTTTACCTTTATTTAACAAGGCAAGTCAGTTAAGAACAAATTCTTATTTACAATGACAGCCTACCCCGGCCAAACCCGGACGACGCTGGACCAATTGTGCGCCACCCGGTGGGACTCCCAATCACGGCCGGTTGTGATACAGCCTGGAATCGAACCAGGGTGTCTGTAGTGACGCCTCAAGCACTGAGATGCAGTGTCTTAGACCGCTGCGCCACTCGGGAGCCATTATTGGTATGGAGAATCAATACAGTTACATATATCGTATCGTTTTGACAATGTCGCAATATTATTTTTTAGCTAGTTTGCTGTACCTGCACCAAAACGACACTATTTTTCCTTCACAGCTTGTTCTACTTATTTTTAAGAGGGAGCCAATTTGTATTCATCAATTTTATTTCCATGACCGATCAAAACTCATCTTATGGCTCTCTCTTGTTCCTCTGCAGCAGACATATGGTCATTGTATGTTACGTTTGGAACATCGAATCACAACACAAATGCATAGTGATAATATCCATAAGTATCATGGTAATATCGTATCATGAGCTTTCTTTTTTATTTTTATTTTTTTATTTTACCCCCTTTTCTCCCCAATTTTTGTGGTATCCAATCGCTAGTAATTACTATTTTGTCTCATCGCTACAACTCCCGTACGGGCTCGGGAGAGACGAAGGTCGAAAGCCATGCGTCCTCCGAAGCACAACCCAACCAAGCCGCACTGCTTCTTAACACAGCGCGCCTCCAACCCGGAAGCCAGCCGCACCAATGTGTCGGAGGAAACACCGTGCACCCGGCCCCCTTGGTTAACGCGCACTGCGCCCGGCCCGCCACAGGAGTCGCTGGAGCGCGATGAGACAAGGATATCCCTACCGGCCAAACCCTCCCTAACCCAGACGACGCTAGGCCAATTGTGCGTCGCCCCACGGACCTCCCGGTCGCGGCCGGCTGCGACAGAGCCTGGGCGCGAACCCAGAGACTCTGGTGGCGCAGCTAGCGCTGCGATGCAGTGCCCTAGACCACTGCGCCACCCGGGAGGCCATATCATGAGCTTTCTGGCAATTCCCAGCCCTACTAGAAACATGCTGTTTTCACATATGTTGGTGTGGTGCTGGAGGTTATGAAGTACAAACATTTTGAAATGTTCCCTTAATTGATTATTTTGGATGGATAATTTCAATCAAGAAACATTTATTTTTAAATTGGGCTGGCAATATTTTAAGGTAGGCCTATAAGAAAAGTGGAGGGCCCAGGCCCCTAAGCCCAAGCACCCAGAAGCCAATGGAAGGAGAGGATCCAAGGTCCTCCCTCGATTGGACCTGCTCCTACAACGAGTTTGCGAGGATTTGATATAACAAGGATGGAGCAAGCAAGTATGACAATTAGTATTGTTTTCAGTCACAACCCAAAACTTCAAAGCAGCCTCTCACCATTGTCCCGCCTCCTGGCGGAGGACACGACGCCATAGGCCCCTGTGCCGATGGTCTCTATGACGTCATACTCCTCGCCAACCTCAAAATTCACATCCAGGGAGTGGGCTTTGAGCAAAGCCAAGTTCTTGGCTGCTGTGCTGGTGTCTGCTGTACTGCCTGTTTCGTTGCTTGGTTCCGCGTGCAACCTCCCTACTTCATCATGATGGTTCTTCTGGTTGTTGTCCCTGCCATTATTGACAGCCATTGAACTCTGTGTTGCCATAGCCCCGGATTCAGCAGTTTCGCCTTTCCCCCCCTCCTTGGATGACATGATCCTAGAGGGAAGAGAAGAGGAAACGGAAGGGACATGATTAACCAGTCAGAAGCTACATCTATTTTTGAATTAGGCTATGCAGCTGAGCTCCAACTCATTTCTTTACATTGAAAGCAGTTGATTCAAAGCTAATTTCATTTGATTCAAATCTCATTCCTCCGGCAGGTAGGCTATCAGTGTCCAGATATAGTGCCTTTGGAAAGTATTCAGACCCCTTTACTTTTTCCACTTTGTTACATTACAGCCTTATTCTGAAATTGATTAAATCACCCCCCCCCCCTCAGTTTACACACAATACCCCATAATGACAAAGCAAAAACTGTTTTTTAGAAATGTTTGCACTTAAAAAAAAATATATATATTTTTTTAACAATATAAATATCACATTTACATAAGTATTCAGATCCTGTACTCAGTACTTTGTTGAAGCAGCTCTGACAGCGATTACAGCCTTGAGTATTCTTGGGTATGACGCTAAAAGCTTGGTACACCTATATTTGGGGAGTTTCTCTCATTCTTCTCTGCAGATCCTCAAGCTCTGTCAGGTTGGAAGGGGAGCGTTGCTGCACAGCTATTTTCAGGTCTCTCCAGAGATGTTAGATCGGGTACAAGTCCGAGCCACTCAAGGACATTCAGAGACTTGTCCCGAAGCCACTCCTGCGTTGTCTTAGCTGTGTACTTAGGGTCATTGTCCTGTTGGAAGGTGAACCTTCGCCCCAGTCTGAGGTTCTGAGCCCTCTGGAGCAGGTTTTCATCAAAGAGCTTTCTGTACTTTGCTCGGTTCATCTTTGCCTCAATCCTGACTGGTCTCCCAGTCCCTGCCGCTGAAAAACATCCCCACAGCATGATGCTGCCATCACCATGCTTTACCGTAGGGATGGTGCCAGGTTTACTCCACACGTCTTGGTTTCATCAGACCAGAGACCATGTTTCTTATGGTCTGAGAGTCTTTAGGTGCCTTTCCAAATCATGTCCAATCAATTGAATTTACCACAGGTGGACTCCAATCAAGTTGTAGAAACATCTCAAGGATCATCAATTGAAACAGGATGCACCTGAGCTCAATTTCGAGTCGCATAGCAAAGGGTCTGAATACTTATTTAAATAAGGTATTCCTGTTTTTAATTTGTAATAAATTTGCAAAAATGTCTAAAAACCTGTTTTTGTTTTGTCATTATGGGGTATTGTGTGTAGATTGCTGAGAAAATATAAATATTGAATCCATTTTAGAATAAGGCTTTAACTTAACAAAATGTGGAAAAAGTCAAGGGGTCTGAATACTTTCCGAAAGCACTGTTCATCATTGAGGAAACCAGTGGTCGTTAGAAAATTGAAATCCCAATGCCATACAACTGCAATATGGGTTGGAGGTTAAATAAAGTATCATGCTTCTTTAAGCTATGTCTATATAATACCTGTGCTAGGAAAAGGCCTTGACTATCCTAATCAATAGCCCTATTCATGGGAGGTTGATGACACCTTAACTGGGGAGGACGGGCTCGTGGTAATGGCTGGAGTGGAATAATATCAAATAGAAAACACATGGTTTCCATGTGTTTGATGCCATTCCATTCGCTCTGTTCCCGGTCATTATTATGAGCCGTTCTCCTCTCAGCAGCCTCCTGTGGTGTGGCATAGCCTAAAGCACATATTCAAAACTGCCTCATGAAAAAGAATAAGGCCTATGTTATATGAAATATTCGCAATATCTCTAACATTTGAAATTGCATTATCATATCAAAATAAGCAGCTCGTTATTATGTTATAGATGAATCATTGGCTGATTAGTCAAATATCATACAATCAACTCAGAGATATTATAGCCTAGTGGATTGCATTTTGGGATAATCCAATAAATCAACTCATCACGAGATCAGCTGCTACAATAGGACTCTGATACCCACGTAATCCTTTTTATGCACGGACAATGAGGAACAGTGTAACGTTACCCTCTTGCATGGGCGTATCGGTATTAGCCTACCTGCGTCTTCAGAAAAGATAGCTAGCCCCACAACAATGGCCAACAAAACGACTGCTTCCATGAGTTGAGCTGAAGCCTTTATCAAATATGCCTGCCAAATGACAATCCTGTTTTTAATGTTCACCTGAAAATAAACTATAATAGCAGTACGCTACATTGCATTGCAATTTGTTGTTATCGCGACTGTAAATATACTTCCTTGTAGTCTTCCGTTTTCTTCTTCTTCTTTGGGATTTGGTTGGCGGATCGCATCCAAGTTTTAGGTGCATACAACGCCACCTACTGTACTGGAGTGTGAGGCCGGTCACGGGTTGCGTTCCAAACACTTAAAAGACACACCCTATTCTCTCAGCCCTCAAATTAAGTGGACACTTCTGATGACGTATCATGACGTCTGACAAGTATACACTTGCAGGGCAAGGGGTGAGGGAGGAAGGAATGATTTTTAATTGGACCACCCTGGGCCGGAAATTCGTCACTCATTCATCCCGCGCAATTATGAGTGCATGTCTATTTATATTAAATATATCATTATTAATATACGCCTACAATGGCCAGCAGTACTGTTCTGGAGAGTGAATTCATTACACTTAGTAACCACTTCCATCCAACCATTTCATGCAGATGAATTACCTGACGCATGAAAAAAGTCACGACTGGGCTAATGGAAACATGAAATGCTGGTACATTTTTATAAATGCGGAAGGACAATTTGTTCAGTTCGACATGGTGGGATGTTTTTGTGTCGGTAAAATTAATTATGCAAGAAATGGCGGTAGAAACGCATTTATGCTCGAAATATTTATATATAATAACCATCATATTGAAGTAAACTTGGAGTCACACGATGATATGCTGTGTGGTCCTCCCACTACGACTCAGGAAGCATTAACTTTATTAGGATACAGACTAAATAAATGATGATGAATTTCACAGGCTGGTGAATGTGCAAGGTGATGAGCATGATGCTCCATTCCAATAAATATCGAGGGTCTTATTCTGGTGACGTGATGATCGATGCCTGGCTGCCGTTTGACAAATACAAATAATCTCATAATAGGTAACCTACCCGCACTGTATTTGCGAGCTATTGGCTAGAGCGCACGTGTCACGCCCTGACCATAGAGAGCTGTTTATTCTCTATGTTGGTTGGGGCGTGATAGTGACTAGGGTGGGTCATCTAGGTGATTAATGGTTTATGTTGGCCTGGTATGCTTCCCAATCAGAGACAGCTGTTTATCGTTGTCTCTGATTGGGGATCATATTTAGGCAGCCATTTCCCCTTTGTGTTTGTGGGATCTTGTCTACAGATAGTTGCCTGTGTGCACACCAGTAGCGTCATGTTTCGGTTGTGCTTTTGTTTTTTGGTTTGGTGACTTTCTGTTTATTAAAAGATGTGGAACTCTACGCACGCTGCGCCTTGGTCCGATTACTATGACGAACGTGACAGAAGATCCCACCACCAAAGGACCAAGCAGCGTGGCCAGGAGGAGCAGGGATCCTGGGCTCTGGAAAAAAGTTTGTGGAGGACATCATGGACATGGGAGGAGATTATGGCAGGGGACAAGACCCTGCCATGGAAGCAGGCGGAGGCAGCGAAGGAGGATCAACGACGACTCCGGGAGTCCACGACGGAGGCCCAAGCACGACGGGTTGCCCCCCCAAAAAATTTTGGGGGCACACAGAGTGGTCGGCAGAGCCGAGGGGTGAACCAGAGCCAGTTAGGGAGTCGAGTGAGGAGCTCGACGCAAGATTCCGGAGAGAGGTACTGGCGTTGAGAGCACTGCAGAGTGGGCGTGCTGAGGAGCGTGACACCAGTCCGGTGTCATGTGCACCGGTTTCACGCATCAGGCCTCCAGTGCGCCTCCACAGTCCAGTACGTCCTGTGCCTCTTCCCCGCACTCGCCCTGAGGTGCATGTTATCAGCCCGGTGCCACCTGTACCGGTCCCACACATCAGGTCTCCAGTGCGCCTCCACAGTCCAGTACGTCCTGTGCCTCTTCCCTGCACTCGCCCTGAGGTGCGTGTCATCAGCCCGGTGCCACCTGTACCGGTCCCACGCAGTCCAGAGCTTCCGGCGACAGTCCCCAGTCCAGAGCTTCCGGCGACAGTCCCCAGTCCAGAGCTTCCGGCGACAGTCCCCAGTCCAGAGCTTCCGGCGACAGTCCCCAGTCCAGAGCTTCCGGCGACGTTTCACGGTCCGGATGTGGAACTCTACGCACGCTGTGCCTTGGTCCGATTACTATGACGAACGTGACAGCACGTGCCAAAACCAGAGCACATTTGCTATAAAACACAACAGTTTTTGTGACAGTAGAGCTGAAAATGCGATGGAAACACATTTAACTTTGAACCAGCAAAAGTTATTTTTATGTGCACTGCGTCATAACGCACAGCCTTTTATCTGCAAAAAGTCTGTTGGAAAATGCGCATATTGTTTTATGCAGACTGGATGGAAACCTAGCTTGTGGCACAAAAGGGAAGGGAAAAATCCTACACCCATTAAAATCTAACCACTAATCCACTACTTGGCCCTACAGTGCCTTCAGGAAGTACTCACACCCCTTGACTTTTTCCACATTTTGTTGTGTTACAAAGTCAACAATCTATACATTTGTAAAGATTCCATTTTAAAAAACACTAAAATATAGTATCTTGATTATGTAAGTATTCAACCCCCTGAGTCAACACATGTTAGAATCACCTTTGGCAGCAATCACAGCTGTGACTCTTTCTGGGTAAGTATCTCAGTGTTTTGCACACCAAACTCTATCAAGTTGGTTGTTGTTGATCATTGCTAGACAGCCCTTTTCAAGTCTTGCTATATATTTTCAAGCTGATTTAATAAGTGAAAACTGTAACTAGGCCACCCAGGAACATTCAATGTTGTCTTGGTAAGCAATTCCAGTGTATATTTGGCCTTGTTTTAGGTTATTGTCCTGCTGAAAGGGGAATTTGTATTCCAGTGTCTGTTAGAAAGCAGACTGAACCAGGTTTTCCTCTAGGATATTTCCATAGTCCTTGCTGATGACAAGCATACCCATAACATGATGCAGCCACCACCATGCTTGAAAATATGAAGTGTGATACTCAGTGATGTGTTTTGATGGATGTGCCCCAAACATTATGCGTTTTATTTATTTGGCACATTTTTTGCAGTATTACTTTAGTGCCTTATTGCAAACAGGATGCATGCTTTGGAATTTTTTTATTCTGTACAATTATTTTCACTCTGTCGATTAGGTTAGTATTGTAGAGTAACTACAATGTTGTTGATCCATCCTCAGTTTTCTCCTATCACAGCCATTAAACTCTAACTGTTTTAAAGTCACCATTGGGCTCATGGTGAAATCCCTGAGTGGTTTCCTTCCTCTCCAGCAACTGAGTTAGGAAGGATGCCTGTATCTTTGTAGAGACTGGGTGTATTGATACACCATCCAAAGTGTAATAACTTCACCATGCTCAAAGGGATATTTAATGTGTTTTTAAAAAATTCATACCCATCTACCAATAGATGGCCTTCTTTGCGAGGCATTGGAAAACCTCCCTGATCTTTATGGTTGAATCTGTGTTGGAAATTCAGTGCTCGAATGAGGGACCTTACAATTATCTGTATGTGTGGGGTACAGAGATGTTAAAGGCATATGTGGCAGGGACTCCTAACGATCACAGATTACAAAAAGAAAGCCAGCCACATCGCGGGCACCAAAGCCACCCTACCGGACGAGCTAAACACTTGTCCTCCCTGCTTAGATCACTCAGACGTGGGCAGTACAGGAGCATCATGGCAAAAACTGGAAGATTGGTCAATAGTTTCTACCCTCAGACCATCAGGCTGCTGAATAGCCACCACTAGACAGCTATCTGCTCCCTCCTCCCCTCTGCTACTCCCCATTTTCATTATTTTATTTCACTTAGTCCTGCATGCCTAAGATTTTCACTATACCCTGCAATCACACCTGCAACCCTGTACATGTGACTATTATACACTCTGAATCTCTTAATCTATACACTATTACTGCACACAGAGTGAGTCCATGCAACTTATTATGTGACTTGTTAAGCACATTTTTACTCCTGAACTTATTTAGGCTTGCCATTATAAAGGGGTTGAATACATTTTGAATCAAGACATTTCAGTTTTTCATTTTTAAAGCTGAAATATGTAACCTTTTGGGGCGACCCGACCAAATTCACATAGAAATGTGTGTTATAGATCTGTTATTCTCATTGAAAGCAAGTCTAAGAAGCGGTAGATCTGTTCTATGTGCGATATTTTTATGTATTTTATTCTTAAGTTTAGTTTTTGCATCTTTTACTTTAGGTTTTCTACAGCAGCTTCAAACAGCTGAAAATACAATATATTTGGTTATGGAAAAGATATTTCACAGCAGTTTAGATGGTAAAATGATTATCTACACTATATATGATTGTTTTGTTACATAAACTGAAATTAGGCAAACTATTAACAGTTTTGCAACCAGGAAATTGCGGAG
Organism: Salvelinus namaycush; assembly: GCF_016432855.1. Taxonomy (NCBI): domain Eukaryota; kingdom Metazoa; phylum Chordata; class Actinopteri; order Salmoniformes; family Salmonidae; genus Salvelinus; species Salvelinus namaycush. The sequence continues at coordinate 37,897,319 of NC_052319.1, read as the reverse complement.
CGATTTCTGCATAGTGCATCTTTAATTAATTTGTAAACATTTCTAAAAACATAATTCTATTTTGACATTATGGGGTATTGTATGTAGGCCAGTGACACAACATCTAAATGTAATCAATTTTAAATTCAGGCTATAACACAACATAATGCGTAAAACAATCAATGTGTGTGAATACTTTCTGAATTCACTGTATCTGATCCTAGACCAGGCAGCCTGGGAGGATGGGAAACTACGTTTTTACATTTACATTCACATTCACATTTACATTTGAGTTATTTAGCAGACGCTCTTATCCAGAGCGACTTAGTTAGCTAGGTGGGACAACCACATATCACAGTCAAAGTACATTAGTCCTCAAAGTAGCTATCAGCAAAGTCAGTGTTAGTTCACAAAAGTTTTTATTTTGGGAGGAGGGGTGCGAGGAGGGGTGCTGTGGGATTATTTAAGATACTCTTTGAGGAGGTAGGGTTTCAGATGTTTTCGGAAGATGGGCAGGAACTCTGCTGTCCTAGCTTTAGGGGGCAGCTGGTTCCACCATTGGGGTGCCAGGACAGAGAAGAACTTGGACTGGGCTAGATGTAACTTGTAACTCTTCTTGCAGTAAAATCTCGTACACCCAAGTAATTCTCTGCAGTTCCCACCGCACCACAACATTTTCTTTGATTTCTGTTCAATTTCTGCGGTACTGTTGATAACCATGGCTATGAAAGCTAAGAAGCCAACCTTACTGAAACCTCCTCTACAACTCTCTTCACTGCCTCAGCATACGACACCTTCTGTGCACTGGCATACCGCAGGTCCCTCGCAAGGTCTGAGCAAGCCCCCTCCCCCCACCCCCCCAAAAAAGCTAACTTCCTACAATTCAACACATTTTGGCATGGATCAATCTTATGCTATTTTACACATTTTGCAATAAGCACATTTCCTGTAATTCTACACTTATTGCCATGGGGCAGAGATACATCTCATGCTATTTTACACATTTTTTTGCACATTTCGTGCTGTTCTACATATTTTGCCATAAGGCTAAGAGAAAATGGTGGTGGGGGGTGGTATGCCAGTGCTCCTGTACTACTCAAATCCTGGCAACAGCGACTTGTCTTTCTCTCACTGGACCCTTCTGATCTCCAACACCATGGGTAACCCTTCAGTTAACACACACAGCTTTTTCCACCGATACTACACATTCCTTTGTCTGATACCCTCCTGCACACTTCTCACATCTAGAAATCTTCCTCCTACACACTGCTGCAACATGACCATAAGCTTGGCATATAACATTTTTATTATTATAAATGTTTATTCAATTGTTATTAAAATTGTTATTGTTATTATTGTTGTTGCATGGCCGAGAAGGGACCTGCTGTGTATCTCCTGCATACAACTAATACAACTTGAAATGAAAACACTGTAATGGATTCGGGACAAAAAGTCTCACGGGATAACTGACAAATCCTAACTTGACGTCGTCAGGTAAAGACTCTGCATCAAAACTTAACAGGACAGACAGTATCTTCTGTGTTTCACCACGCTCTCCACCGGGTCTGAGTCGCAGCAAACGGCGGGCGTCACAGACACCAGGAATCTTCCATTTCAGTTGGTCCTCCTCAACACTTAAAGCCACTCCAGTTATCAATCGTTTCAATGGCGCTCTGCTCCGGAGAGCAAAGCAAGTCACATGTCTTGTCCTGAGGCGCGTGGTGCGGAGTGTCCGCTCCTTCTGGAAGGAAGAAACACAAAAAGTTACTTTCACCAATTAAACATTCCCCAACCTCTTCTCCACCAACCTTGACACCACATATAGATCAGCCAGAAGGCAAGGATCCGTTCTCTCCAAAACATCTCACTCCCACTGGGCCAGAATCATCCTTGTCGTCATCGTGACGAGGCCCAAACTCAGTGTTCTTCGCCGCACCTGCCACCTCAGGTCCTCACTCTTGTCAGGTTACATTTTCTGAGCTACGAGATTAAGTTTTTTTTGTTGATCTGGGTACCCTGTTCTGGCCAACAGTGAAATCGGCTCAAAACAACGGTGATGTAGGTGAACCAGGTGGAGTAACAAACAGGATTCTGTGTTTTTTTAAAGTGTTTGCTCTCGTGATAAAAACACATATGCCAGGGACTCCTGAGTGGGGCAGCGGTCTAAGGCACTGCATCACAGTGCTAGAGGCGTCACTACAGACCCGGGTTCGATCCCGGGTTGGATCACATCCGGCCGTGATCGGGACTCCCATAGGGCGGTGCACAATTGGTGCACACTGCCAACCCTACAAGACACCTACAATGCCAGTTGTCGCAGAAAGGCCAAGAAGATTATCAGGGACCCCCAGCGTCGTTCGGGTCAGGGAAGGGTTTGGCCGGGGGGACTTTACTTGGCTTATCGCCCTCTAGCGACTCCTTGTGGCGGGTCGGGCACCTGCAGGCTGACTTTGGTCATCAGTTGAACAGTGTTTCCTCTGACACATTGGTGTGGCTGGCTTCCAGGTTAAGCGGGCGGGTGTTAAGAAGCGCAGTTTGGCGGGTCATGTTTCAGAGGATGCATGACTCGACCTTTGCCTCCTGAGCTTGTTCAATACAATAGCAATGAGACAATACAAAAAAAACTGCATAGGCCTACGTTCTTTATTTGCCTTCCCAAGTATAACTTGTTTGAAAATTCGAACATACACTTTATGGAAAAGACATGTTGTGTGTTTCTGAAGGAAGAACCATGTTGACTAAATGACCGGGTGGCACAGATTACTGTTGGATTTGAAAAGGGTAATCCTCCCTCACCATTTATACTTCTATTGGCCCATTTATAAACTAGGACCAAGGGGCCAGGTTTCTGGTTGGAAGTACGCCATCCCATGTACCCATGTACCCAGAGGAGACTGGCGGTACTGCAGTTTAACTAACACCGAGCCCTGAAAGACGATTCCAATAGATGCCCCCATAGAGAAGTACATTTTCACAATTCATAAAAAGTCAGTTTCGTTATTACATTTGTGGCAAAAATATCAGTAGAATTTTTCAATTAATTGTCTTCAATGTCAATTTTTTTCATTTCTATGGTTTATTTCGTTGTGTCGCAAATCCTTCTCTTTCCGGCAATATTTTTCGTCAATTGGACGACTCTGCATGCGGTGTGGAAGGAAATTTGCAACACAAACAAACATGGAGGAGAGTGCACGTGACATAAAGCACGGAGACGGAAAAGAGGGGCTACTTCGGTCGCATGGACGTGGTTTGGGTATGAAAAGTCTGACACGGACCAGAAAACAGTCCTCTGCAAAATATGCCGCAGGCCGGTCCAGACAACAGGCTCAGACACCACTAACCTCTTACCACCTACGCAAGAATCATGTAAAACAGTACGGAGAGAGTCTACGGATGAGACCCAAAAAAGTACAGTTGAGTGCTCAAAACAAACCCCCGACTCAGGCGATGCAAGAGGCTTTTGCCCGCACACACCATATGGCAAAGAATCACGAAGATGGAAGGAGGTAACAGCTGCCGTTACAACTTACATCTGCAAAGACATGGCCCCGATTTACACGGTCGAGAAACGGGGGTTTCGTGAGTTAGTGCCAACTCTTGACCCAAGGTACCAAGTGCAAATTGATATGTGACGCGTATTAAACTTCTTAGGGCTGCAATCCCGTTAACGGGATCGATATGACAACAGCTGGTGAAAGTGCAGGGCGCCAAATTCAAACAACAGACATCTCATAATTAAAATTCCTCAAGCATACAAGTATTTCACACCATTTTAAAGATACACTTCTTGTTAATCCCACCACAGTGTCCAATTTCAAAAATGCTTTACAGCGAAAGCACCACAAACGATTATGTTAGGTCACTGCCAAATCACAGAAAAACACAGCCATTTTCCCAACCAAAGACAGGAGTCACAAAAAGCAGAAAGAGATAAAATTAATAACTAACCTTTGATGATCTTCATCAGATGACACTCATAGGACTTCATGTTACACAATACATATATGTTTTGTTCGATAGATACATGTTTTACAAAGAATTAAAGATAAACTTGTTCTTAATGCAACCGCTGTGTCAGATTTCAAAAAAGCTTTACGGAAAAAGCAAAAACCATGCAATAATCTGAGGTCGGCGCTCAGAGCCCAATCAAGCCATACAGGTACCCGCCATATTGTGCAGTCAGAAGTCAGAAATAACATTATAAATATTCACTTATTTTTTATGATCTTCATCAGAATGCACTCCCAGGAATCCCAGTTCCACAATAAATGTTTGATTTGTTCGGTAATGTCCATAATTTATGTCCAAATAGCTACGTTTGTTAGCGCATTTGGTAAACAAATCCAAAGTCCCGAAGCGCGTTCACTAAAAGCAGACGAAATGTCAAAAAGTTCCGTAACAGCCAGTAGAAACATGTCAAACGATGTATTGAATCAATCTTTATGATGTTTTTAACATAAATCTTCAATAATGTTCCAACCGGAGAATTCCTTTGTCTTCAGAAATGCGATAGAACAGAGCTCGCTCTCACATGAACGCGCATGGTCAGCGCATGTTCAGCTCATGATAGACCTTACTCAATCCCCTCTCCTTCGGCCCCACTTCACAGTAGATGCATCAGACAAGGTTCTAAAGACTGTTGACATCAAGTGGAAGCCGTAGGAAGTGCAAAATGACCCATATCCCACTGTGTATTCGATAAGCGATGAGTTGAAAACCTACAAACCTCAGATTTCCCACTTCCTGGTTGGATTTTTTCTCAAGTTTTTGCCCGCCATATGAGTTCTGTTATACTCACAGACATCATTCAAACAGTTTTAGAAACTTCAGAGTGTTTTCTATCCAAATAGAAACTGGGACTGAGGAGCAGGCAGTTTCCTCTGGGCACCTTTTCATCCAAGCTACTCAATACTGCCCCTGCAGCCATAAGAAGTTTAATGCCAAAATAACATGCAAAACAGGCCTATAGACATAGATTAGGAATCACTGGCCACTGTAAGGACATGAAACACTAGCCACTTTAATAATGTCTCACTGTCTTGCATTACTCATCTCATATGTATAAACTGTATTCTATGCTATTCTACGGTATCTTGGTCACTTTAATTGTGTAAATATTGCATCACCCATCTCATATGTATATACTGTACTCTATACTATGCCACTGTATCTTAGTCCAATGCCGCTCTGATATATGTATATATATTCTTAATCCATTCCTTACTTATATTTGGGGTATATGTTGTGAAGCTGTTAGATATTACTTGTTAGATATTACTGCACTGTCTGGGAGCTAAACAAAACGTCCTCTCACTGTCAACTGCGTTTATTTTCTGCAAACTTAACATGTGTAAATATTTGTATGAACATAAGATTCAACAACTGAGACAAACTGAACAAGTTCCACAGACATCTGACTAACAGAAATGGAATAATGTGTCTCTGAACAATGGGGGACAAAACGTCAAAATCAAAAGTAACAGTCAGTATCTGGTGTGGCCACCAGCTGCATTAAGTACTGCAGTGCGTCTCCTCCTCAAGGACTGCATCAGATTTGCCTGTGAGATGTTACCCCACACTTCCACCAAGGCACCTGCAAGTTCCCGGACATTTCTGGCGGGGAATGGCCCTAGCCCTCACCCTCCGATCCAACAGGTCCCAGACATTGAGATCCGGGCTCTTCGCTGGCCATGGCAGAACACTGGCATTTCTGTCTTGCAGAAAATCACGCACAGAATGACCAGTATGGCTGGTGGCATTGTCATGTCAGGATGAGCCTGCAGGAAGGGTTCCACATGAGGGAGGAGGATGTCTTCCCTGTAATGCACAGTGTTGAGATTGCCTGCAATGACAACAAGCTCAGTCTGGCGATGCTGTGACACACCGCCCCAGACCATGACGGACCCACCAACTCCAAATCAATCCCGCTCCAGAGTACAGGCCTCGGTGTAACGCTCATTCCTTCGACGATAAATGTGAATCTGACCATCACCCCTGGTGAGACAAAACCGCGACTCGTCAGTGAAGAGCACTTTTTGCCAGTCATGTCTGGTCCAGTGACGGTGGGTTTGTGCCCATAGGCGACATTGTTGCCGGTGATGTCTGGTGAGGACCTGCCTTACAATAGGCCTACAAGCCCTCAGTTCAGCCTCTCTCTGCCTATTGCAGACAGTCTGAGCACTGATGGAGGGATTGTGCGTTCCTGTTGTAACCCGGGCATTTGTTGTTGCCATCCTGTACCTGTCCCGCAGGTGGGATGTTCGGATGTACCGATCCTGTGCAGGTGTTGTTACACGTGGTCTGCCACTGTGAGGACGATCAGCTGTCCGTCCTGTCTCCCTGTAGCGCTGTCTTCGGCGTCTCACAGTACGGACATTGCAATTTATTGCCCTGGCCACATTTGCAGTCCTCATGCCTCCTTGCAGCATGCCTAAGGCACGTTCACGCAGATGAGCAGGAACCCTGGGCATCTTTCTTTGGTGTTTTTCAGAGTCAGTAGAAAGGCCTCTTTAGTGTCCTAAGTTTTCATAACTGTGACCTTAATTGCCTACCGTCTTAACAACCGTTCCACAGGTGCATGTTCATTAATTGTTTATGGTTCATTGAATAAGCATGGGAAACAGTGTTTAAACCCTTTACAATGAAGATCTGTGAAGTTATTTGGTATTTTAAGAATTATCTTTGAAAGACAGGTTCCTGAAAAAGGAACTTTTTTTTTGCCGAGTTTAGAAACACAAGCATTTCGCTACACCTGCATTAACATCTGCTAAACACGTGTTTGTGACAAATACATTTGATTTGATTTTTGACCTGTCGCCAGAGCTCCAGAGACTTTGCCTAGCTGGCAAGAGTGGAGCTGCAGGCTGCTGATGTCACCAGGCAAAGTTCCCACACCTTTGCTGAGCAGAGAAGAACCCGAGACAGACAAACTGTGCAGAAAATCATGGGTATAGTACTAGAGCATTTATTTGACTATCTACATGTGTGTAGGTGTTGTCTGACTAGTACACCCTACTAGCTGTCTGACCCTACTGTCTTTGAGTGCATTGATTAAATACATCTTTATCAATGAATTTAGTTTTGCACTAAATACATCCAGTAAATTAAATGTTCAGTGTCCCTGTGTGTCTGCTCCTACTGTCACAATGAGGTAACTGAGCTGCTGGTGAGAAACGGGGCATTGGTCAACGTAGCTGACCTGTGGAATTTCAACCCTCTCTTTGAGGCTGCAGCCAAGGGCAAATAGCCAAGAGATCTGCTGATGCTCAAGGTTAGTCTTCCTTCCTGTGCCTTTCATATTAGCTCTTGAAAAATTATTGTTTGATTGACAGAAGGCAACTAGGTAGCTTTTTTCCCTTCTTTCTAGTCAGTACCGTGCAATATGTGTAATGGTAACTTTTTACGTAAAATGCTTTACATACATTTTAATGCCACATCTATCTATCTCTGTGTATCCCCACCAAGAAGAACTATGATGATAGCATGTCTTTGGACACGGGCATCCAGGTCCTGCTGGAAGGAGATGCTGCCCTCCTAAAGCACGGGGCTGACGACAACAATCAGGCCTCATCTCCCTGTACAACACGGCCTCATACAGAGTCACTACAACGACAACAATCAGGCCTCATCTCCCTGCACAACACAGCCTCATACAGAGTGAGTCAATACAACGACAACAATCAGGCCTCATCTCCCTGCACAACACAGCCTCATACAGAGTGAGTCACTACAACGACAACAATCAGGCCTCATCTCCCTGCACAACACAGCCTCATACAGAGTCACTACAACGACAACAATCAGGCCTCATCTCCCTGCACAACACAGCTTCATACAGAGTGATTCACAACAACGATTACATCAGGCCTCTGAAAACGTTTTACATGCTGTATGGTTTGCCATAAAGTTTTTACATTGACAAAATGCATGCAAAACATATACACTGTGACATTGTGGTCTATGTAACAGCTTGGATGTCAGCAGGCTTTAGAAGACAGTGTATGCATTGTTTTTAGTTTACAAAACCTTCCAGAAAACCATCCATCACATAAAATAGCATCACTCATACTGTGATGAAAGAGAGCTAGTGGAAAGTCTTCATATGTATTAGCGTGGATGTCATCAGTCATTGGGCAAGTCATGAGGATGTTAAATCATGTCCTCGGGTCTCTCTCGCTCCTCTGTCACGTCTCTCCTCTACAGCACACGCATATTGTGGCCCTCCTGATCAAGTTCAATGCCCGTGTGAACGCCACTGACAAGTAAGCCTTCAACCCTCTACACAAAGCAGTTCAGTAGGTAAACATAGTGAATGTGTTATCTCTCTAGTTGCACAAGTGTTTGACTTACAATGACGTAGTCTAGTCACAATAATTCACATCTAATATATTTTGACACACATGGCTAGGGAAACCCCTTATCACCCAGTACCTCTCCCTCTGACCATATCCTCCTCCTTTCTCAGGCTGATGATATCTCTGCCCTGTTGATGGAAACTATGCCCCCAGGTGCAGAGAGGAGGGATCACCAGCTCAGCTCATCAGTGTCCAATCTCTGGATGGGACAACAGACATTGCTTAATCTGCTCTTGATTCGGCCCATGGGCCACCCAGCAAAACTGACTAATTCATAAATCCTTTAGCTATTGTATTTTAACCTTTTGTGTGTATTTCATAAAGCTTGCAGGTTTTTACAATATTATTTATTTGTAACTCTCAGACAAATCTGTAATCTTTTCCTGTAATTGGCCCTCAGGGCTACAATGTTAAAGAACAGTGGACCAGCAACAATCAGTATGTAGCCTGACACCACTGGAGGTGTTGATGGTATTTGTGTAGAACAAGAAAGAAAACAAGTAGTTAGTTAACAACAAGTATCCCAGACAGCTCCATCCCAACATACTCTGTGGACTCCTATCCCACTCCTGCTGTATGTCCTGCTCGCTCATCAGGAGGTCCTGCTGAAGCTCACTAGTCTTCTCCTGCATCAACCCAGGGTGCTGGTGGAGGGAAAATAGACAAAGCAATGTGCTTATCACATTTTTTTCAGGGTTTGGGGGAGCACTTGGTAAGCCATCCTCACATAAAACATAACAGCCCTGGCCTATTTCTGTGTTTATTTCCCCCTTGGGGCAGTTATGTTTTCACAATGTCATCAACATAATGTTGTGAGTGTCTTATAGAATCCTGGTGAAGTTGAGAAACCAATAGTACAAAAATCTTTTATCAAATACTGTGTATGTCTATATATTTTTTGCTAATTATGTGATACAAGGTGACAGTATTGATATCTAGACTGATTAATTGGGACACAACTCAAATTATGAGCTTGGTTTGTAAAATGGGCATATCATAACTGCATAAGTTTTTTATAACGTTTTCAAAAACTTAATTGCGTTGTGTCAAACAGAATATCATACAATGGTCTCCTGACGTGCACATATAGAGCAAGCTACAGCACTGTCCTGTTACTCCCGAATAACTTACACAAAATGTTGTTCATGTTTCCAGTGGTTGTGTGCATGGTGCTTTGTGCCACCATATTTCCCCTCCCCCAGTAATCCAGATCCACGACCCTGCTCTTATCTCGTGCTGGAATGCACGTTCACGCTTGTTGTGCTGCAGTGCTAGTGCCCATGTACTAATTGGCTCCTCAAACCTGACCTAACAAGATGTCAGCACCCACGAATCCGGTATATGCCACCGTCAGTAGATTACATTGGGGGAAAAACATCCGACCATCTTGGAGGCTGTCTAGTTCTTATTATAGCTCAATGGTTTTGAATCTGAATTTAGAGAACTGAACTTGAAAACTGAATCTCAATGCATCTGAGAAGTTGAATATATGAAACTTTGATCGACTTAAAATTATAGTTTGTAACTTGATACACAGACAATGAATGCAATATCTACCATATTGAAACTGAATACATAAATATTGAATTTGTAGATTCAATTAAATTGAAATAGAATTTTAAAACCGAATACAATATTCACTCAATTTAATTTCAAATCATGAAATTCAAGTTCAATTTGAATTCAATTTGTGCATTACAAATTCTAAAATATTACATTCAAATTCAATATCCTAATAAAAAATTATGAAATTCAAATACATGTTGGCACTGAAATCGCTACATAGTAGAGTTTTGTTGTGTCTGAGAACGAAATGTATATATTTTAAATAACATTCTTAGAACGTTCTTTGAATGTTACTGTTTTCTTGTTTTTTTTTTATGGAAAGTTTTCCTAATGTTCTGAGAATATGACTTTAAATAGAACCATGAGGAAACTTGTAAAAAAACATTATGCTGAATTACTGAAATTCCCACAGAAGAACGTTGTTTAACGTTTTCTGGACTATTTGAGTACAATCCCAATGTCAAACCAGTTAGAGAACATTCCAAGAACATTAACTTAAATGTAATCATGTCCAAGACGCTTGGACCTTCTTTTTTTATATTTTCTGTGGTATAGTTAACAAACAATCCCCCATAAAGAAAATGAGAATTAAAAACAGGTTCAGCCCCTGGTTCGACCGTGATCTTGCAGAGTTACTCCACCTCAAGAATTGCATTTGGCGAAAGGCTCGGCACACGCATACTCAGGCTGACTGGCTATCGTTCAGGCAAATGAGAAATAAGCGCACTCAGGCTATCCGGAAGGCCAAAGTTAGTTACTTTAAGGAGCAGTTATCTCTCTGTGGGTCTAACCCCAAGTTCTGTAAAATGGATAAAGACCTGGAGAATAAACCCTCCTCCTCACAGCTGCCTATGTCCCTCAATGTTGATGATGTGGTTGTAACTGACAAGAAGCACATGGCTGAGCACTTTAATCACCACTTCATTAAGTCAGGATTCATATTTGACTCAGCCATGCCTCCTTGCCCGTCCAAAATTTCCTCATCTCTCACTTCTTCTAATGCGACTATCCCCGATGCTTCTCCATCTTTTTCCCCTGCCCTGCTAAAAGTTTCTCCCTGCAGGCAGTCACTGAGTCCGAGGTGCTAAAGGAGCTCCTTAAACTTGACCCCAAAAAAACATCTGGATCAGATGGTTTCGACCCTTTCTTCTTTAAGGTTGCTGCCTCTATCATCGCAAAGCCTCTCTCCGACCTTTTTAACCTGTCTCTCCTTTCTGGGAAGTTTCCCATTGCTTGGAAGGCAGCCACATTTCGTCCTTTATTTAAAGGGGAGATCAAACTGATCCTAACTGCTATAGGCCTATTTCTATTTTGCCCTGTTTATCAAAAGTGTTGGGAAAACTAGTATTCTCTCAGGTATGCAATCTGGTTTCCTCTCAGGTTATGGATGTGTCAACGCAACCTTATATGTCACCATTGCCCTTGATTCGAAGCAATATTGTGCTGCTATTTCTATTGACTTGGCCAAAGCTTTTGATACGGTAGACCATTCAAATTACTGTGGGCTGGCTAAGGAGTATTGGTGTCTCTGAGAGGTCTTTGGCCTGGTTTGCTAACTATCTCAGAAAATCTGCTGTCTCAGCTACTGCCTGTCACCAAGGAAGTACCCCAAGGCTCAATCCTAGGACCCACGCTCTTCTCAATTTACATCAACAACATAGCTCAAGCAGTAGGAAGCTCTCTCATCCATTTATATGCAGATGATACAGTCTTATACTCAGCTGGCCCCTCCCCGGATTTTGTGTTAAACGCTCTACAACAAAGCTTTCTTAATGTCCAACAAGCTTTCTCTACCCTTAACCTTGTTCTGAACACCTCCAAAACAAAGGTCATGTGGTTAAGTAAGAAGAATGCCCCTCTTCCCACAGGTATCATTACTACCTTTGAGGGTTTAGAGCTTGAGGTAGTCACCTCATACAAGTACTTGGGAGTATGGCTAGACGGTGCACTGTCCTTCTCTCCGCACATATCAAAGTTGCAGGCTAAAGTTACATCTAGACTTGGTTTCCTCTATCGTAATCGCTTCTCTTTCACCCGAGCTGCCAAACTAACCCTGATTTCAAATGACCATCCTACCCATGCTAGATTATGGAGACATAATTTATAGATCGGCAGGTAAGGGTGCTCTCGAGCGGCTAGATGTTCTTTACCATTCGGCCATCAGATTTGCCACCAATGCTCCTTATAGGACACATCAGTGCACTCTATACTCCTCTGTAAACTGGTCATCTCTGTGTATACCCATCGCAAGACCCACTGGTTGATGCTTATTTATAAAACCATCTTAGGCCTCACTCCCCCCTATCTGAGATATCTACTGCAGCCCTTATCCTCCACATACAACACCCGTTCTGCCAGTCACATTCTGTTAAAGGTCCCCAAAGCACACACATCGCTGGGTCGCTGCTCTTTTCAGTTCGCTGCAGCTAGCGACTGGAGCGAGCTGCAACAAACACTCAAACTGGACAGTTTTATCTCAATCTCTTCATTCAAAGACTCAATCATGGACACTCTTACTGGCAGTTGTGGCTGCTTTGTATGATGTATTGTCTCTACCTTCTTGACCTTTGTGCTGTTGACTTTGCCCAATAATGTTTGTACCATGTTTTTGTGCTGCTACCATGCTGTGTTGTCATGTTGTGTTGCTACCATGCAGTGTTGTCATGTGTTGCTGCCTTGTTATGTTGTTGTCTTAGGTCTCTATGTAGTGTTGTGTCTCTCTTGTTGTGATGTGTGTTTTGTCCTATATTTATATTGTATTAATTTTTTTAATCCCAGGCCCCCGTCCCTGCAGGAGGCCTTTTGCCTTTTGGTAGGCCGTCATTGTAAATAAGAATTTGTTCTTAACTGGCTTGCCTTGTTAAATATAAAAATAAATAAAATGTTTGAACTTTTAGGAAACGTTCTTTTAAAGTATTGAAATACCAAGAAAAGTTATATATATTTTTTGTCAAGTTCTTTAAATGTGCTGAGAATTTTTCAAAGCCAAACAACCATCCTGCACCAGTCTGAGAAAGTTGTGGGAATGTTGTATAAAAAATAACCATAGGACAACCACTCACCATGCTCTAAGAAACGTGGTTTTCAGAACGTTATGTGCTTGCTGGGCAGATAGCCTACATCGAATTCCCTGCACCAGTTTTGTTGTTGCATAAAGTAGACCTATGCACCTTTTTATTTATCATAACTGTTCGCTTGGAAGTATGAAGCAGCCCATATTCTACGCTTGTGAAATACGTTTTTGTGTGGAAAAATATAGGTAGATGAGGCCAACTGTTTACAGCAGTCGTCATATTCATCCACAGCCTGCAGATGGCAGTGTTGGACTGAAAACATAAGGCTGAATTACCTGGAAGTATCTGGGCTTCTATATGTAGCCCTGGATGTAGTTGGTAACATGCTATGACATGTTACCTGCTAGATTATTTACACATTCTTAAAGTTGTGCAAGTGTTATAACGTCACCTTGATTGCTTAGCAAGTACCACTTCCCCCTCGATTCGGCTCATACCTGGCTTGAACAAGTCACTAGGTTCTATAGCCACAAAGTTATAATTATGGCTAAACCAAATTATTTCTACAATTTCTCTTCATAAAATGTGATTTTAAACCTGACCCTAACCATAACCACACTGCTAACTTTATGCCTAACCCTAACCTTAAATTAAGACCAAAAAGCATATTTTGGGTTTTCATGAATTTCTACATTATTGACAATTTTGACTTTGTGGGTCAAGAATTTAGTAGAAAACAACTCCAACTCGGGACCTCTGTTTTGCTAACACACGTGACCGCCCTCCTTGACAACATTCCAACGGTTTGAGCTACCTAAAAGGAACTAATTGGATGGCTACATCCGTGCATGGCCGGCCCGCTCATTAGGGAGGATTAGGCGGCCGCCTATGTCGGCAGATTGATGAGGGCAGCATTTTCTGAGCTAAACTGATTAAGACACACACCTCCAACAACAACACATACAACCTCACATAATTCTGCCCCAAAACAATGACAATTTCTCTCGCAACCAGTGTATATGCATATGGGCGTTTTAGGTGAGAGCTGATGCTGCCCTGTGATAAACAGTGCCCACTTTGTCAATTCCCAGCTCGCATCTCCAGGGTGCTGTTGGAGAGACGCATCGCTGCAGCACTACACCAACATTCTGTCCCAAAAAAATGGTCTAACATAAATCATGTAGCAGATATAGGATATGGTAGAAAGAGTATGTGGCCTTTTCTGTAGCCTACAGGCTGGAGATAAAATGTATGACAATGTAATGAGACTGACATTTTTTACATCATGCAGGTTTCTATGATCAAATGGCCTAGCCTAAATGGCGTTCAATCTAATAAAAAATGTGCTGTCATGTTAACAAACAACAAATCCTAAAAACCGGACAGGTCAAAGTAAAATGGACAATATTGAACAGATAATCACAACTGTTGTCCAGGAGTTTTACCCCCATTGTCAGTTGATCAGTTGTTTCAAGTTTTTATCCATACATTTTTGCACATTGCAAATAGGATCGCGATAACTCCTGATAAAGTTGGGTAGCTGATAATCAGTACTTAAATAGCCAAATTGATTAGTCACATGAATCAGGATTAATAAAGCCAATGCAACGGCCTGTTTGACAAATGGTGGGCCTACCACATGGATGGGCCTACCACATGGATGAGCATTCATAACATTCCTTTGAGGCTGACATGGTAGAATACACCTCAGTAATACGAGACGTTTTTTTTGTGTTTTACAAACGGTAGGTTTAACATATAGATTCATACAATTCTGATGTCAAGTTGCTTGCTTAGCGAGTACCACTTAACCCCCAATTCGGCTCATACCTGGCTCGAACTCGGGACCTCTGCTTTGCTAACACTCCTTGACAATGTTCCAATGGTACAATTGGATGGCTCCATCCGCAACATGTCAAGCTATCTGTGGAGTGAGCTTGCAGTACGTCCTTAACGGCGTTACACAAACTGCAACCAGGTAGTCTACAACAGTACATACATAGTACAGTACTATCTATGTAACAATATATAAGCTACCCACTGTGAATACACTGTACCAACTTCTGTAACCATATAACTACATAGGTTTTAGGCCACTTAGTGTATAGTGGGATCACACCTCTCATTGTCTCAACCACCTTAATAAGCTCTGGTTTGAGAAGAGGTGAGTGCAGAACAGGTGAGTGCAGAAAGTAATACAGTGGAAACCCATCTAATCCGTTCAGTGGTCATGAGTGGAAGAAGACAATGAGGCCATGGGACAAAGGATTCTATAGATTATATTATGGAGACGCAAGGATGCCTCTGATAACTCTGAGGCAGTGTTATCATGCATTTCTCTCTCACGCACACACAGACACAAGGTGTCTGCTCTGTACTCATATCACTTTGAATAAAACTACAACTGAATGGATTGCACTGCCCTGGTCAGGGTGTGTATACCCTAGACAAGTACACTGAAGCTTTCAATTACAACCTGTAATGATACAGGGAGAAAAACAATTATTTCCATTAAGAGAACTCAGGGATCAGGCAGTTGTACTCAGCATTGATAGATGTTTGTCACTCAGCCCTATATAAAATACACCAACGAAAGTGTAAAGGTTCTTTGTGGTTGAGGTTTGTTGTTTTCTATCAGTTCTCCTGAAAATCTATTATAGTATAGTCAAATGTAAATGCCTATATGCTAATTACATCATAAGTCATAAGGGCAGTGCATGTTGTGGATGGATAAACAACAGGTTTCCCCCTCCATCCTTTTTCTACTCTTTGGGGGCCTTCTTCTGTCACACGTGGAGTCTGCTGCTCATAACATAAAACCTACTGTGAGAAATGACTAATGTCACTGAACTTCAATTCATAATCACAGAGATTTGTCAATAGGATCCATAGATGTTTCAACTTGATTGCCTGAAGATCAAAATAAAATTCAATAGGGCGGTGGAGCAGTACATACATCGAGTTTAGGGGAAAACCTCAGGAGACAACCCTTGCTTTTATTCTATTGATTTAAAAAACTGAGGCTGAACACATATAGGCTAGACTATTATGCGCTACTGTATACACACACACATTGTTTACCACACATGTATGCCATTTCACATACACTAACAAACACAAACAATGATTATGATACTATTCAATATTCTGCCATATTTGCAGCCTACAACATTGAAGATATTTGAAGATGTATTTAGTTCAATTTACTTTAGACTACTTAGGTTATTGGAATATTACTAACATGGGTTAACACACGCAAATATAACATGGTACGAAAAAACATATTCATACTTTTTCAAATGTATTTTTAAAGTAGGTCAAAATACAGTGCACTTGCACATGAGTTGTGTGTGGTGTGTGTAGATTATAAATCCCTTTCCTACCAGGGCTGGGATTTTGTGTTAAATATTCAAAATGGCGGACGGAGGAGCAGCGAGTCAAGATGAGAGTTCAGGACCAGGTAATCATTACAGCATTTTACATATTCATACTTATATTCAAAAACTATTTATCTGAAACCGTTTAGCACAGAAGAAAGCCGACAACAAAATAATTTGGCACAATTTTGCTGTTGTCCGCATCATTTCAATTAATTCACCGCTAGCGGATATTTGACAGGGGGAAACAGTATTGCAGTGCGACGGCGAAAAATAAATATATATAAAAAGGCATGCCTACCTTTGTGATTAGACCGCTGTACGCCGCTACATATTCATACCGCTGTCTACAAATACGATTTAGCATATTTTATTAGTAATCGGCGACGTGGCTGTTGTTTTTATACATGCCATATTCAGATATTGCTCAAA
Organism: Salvelinus namaycush; assembly: GCF_016432855.1. Classification (NCBI taxonomy): domain Eukaryota; kingdom Metazoa; phylum Chordata; class Actinopteri; order Salmoniformes; family Salmonidae; genus Salvelinus; species Salvelinus namaycush. Next base: position 37,880,597 of record NC_052319.1, on the reverse strand, counting down.
TACTGTAGCTGTGCTAGCTCGATACGGTGGTTAGCCTGGCTGCTATAGCTAGGCGATCGGCTTTGTGTTGATGCTTATTATTGTGGCGTGAACCTTCTTGGAGGATGTTTGCATATTCATTTTTTTTTTCACCAACAGTCAGCGGCTGCGCGTACTACACGTTACAGTAACATAATAGAAAGCCGAGAAGCTATCTTGCTTGATGTCGTATGGCGATTTTATATGCCTATTCTCCCCAGCCTTTGTGTTCGGTGCAGTCGTTGTAGCTGTTGTGTTATTCATGTGGGCCTGTCCGACCATAGAGAGAATGCGGAGTTCAGCATATTCCATTAACTATTCGACATATCGCGTTCGACGCAAAATATGTCAACCCTTTTAGCTTGCCAGTTATAGACAATGCCAATTTCTCATGTTTTTAGATTAAAAGTAGGCTAAAACATATTTTTTTCATCCATGGTAGGCAGCTACAATCTGCCCATTTTCAGCACCTAATGCGTGAACTAGTTTCACTGACATCAACAACAGCACTACTTTTCTTTAGCATAAAAGCCCTAACTCATTATGAAATGTTTAACATATATTGTCGTTTTTAGGACGTATTGGTCAAACCCTTTATGAAATGTTTAGTATATATTGACGTATTGGTTGTGCTGCCTACCTCCTGGGTGTTTTAGCTTTAGTGATGAATAAACGAGTTTCACTATTTATTTTTAGCCAAAATATAGCTAGCTAAAATAGTTACATAAAGGCTGTTCCTGCCACCTTAAATGCAACTAATAACATTCACGGTCGACATGAGAGAATTTGACCAGGGGACCTGCCCTGCTCCAAATAACCGAGAACAACTGATGCATTTGTATATTTTGCTGCCGCCATTGTCTCGACTTTCGCTATGTGGTTTTCTGAGTTTGGATTAAAGATTTGAAGTTTCGCCCCAAACGCCCGACTCACTCTTGTCTTGATTTATCTTGTGTGTGCGTCTGCATGGGTGGCGTTTGTTTACGCAGTCTGAATATATTAAAAACTTCATTAGAATGCCTAATTCGGGGAGGTTTCCTATATTTAAAAACAGTGCAGTCGATCTCTCCGCCTCTCTCGTTTAGAATGAATCACGTCTTCAGTATAGGTTTTGAATGCCGTTTTTTTAACGATCCGTGTCCGAGAAGCTTAGTTTACCTGTGCCAGGTAGCGAGGCCCATTTCCGGGGCAGAAGAGAGGCACAACCCATTAATGTTCTCGGTCTCATTTTGATGAAAGGGCAGCCAACTGCTCCCACCCATTTTCTTTTCACATTCCGCTGTTTCACCGTGATAATAAACACTCCAGATTAACACACAGAGTTGCCGAAGTAACCTACAAATTGTTTGCTCTCGGTGTGATGTATTTTATGATGACTTTGATGAACTTTGATGAACATTCTATCTGGCCAGCAAACACATTTTCCAAAATATTCGTGAACTATGCCATTTTCTGCTTAGGCTAATGTTTGTGTGTGTCAACATTTTAGTTGTTGTTTACATTCCTCTTATTAAACAGAAGCTTATCGCTGTGTTGTGAAACCAGGCTGTCTGTAAAACATCACTTGGGGGGGTCAATTTATTTTGTTGTTGCTTTGGGAAGGATACTGTGTTTTCCCCCCTGGTTTACATTCACTAGCAGGTTTGACTATATATTTTCTTCCATCCTAGCCAAAGTTCCTCATCTACTTGTATGCGCCTCCCCTATAGCAAGGTATTTTGGTACTCTGTCTATCCTACACTCTATCACCATTCATAGTGACAATAGTGGTAGGTGGATTGTTTGTCCAGATCTGCAATAGGCTAACTAGCAATCATACCACACATAAAAACATTCAAAGCTGCATCAATTTTCAATATGAATCCACAAGAACAAATAGGAATAGCTGATAGGCAGCGGAGAGGCCAGGTGCATCATTGCACATGAAATCATTAAAAAAAGCTCTCCTATTGATCTTGTTTAGGGACAATACAATTATCCTTCCTAGGCTAGCCTACAACACTACAATACAATGAATACTTGCATTATTGTTTTCAGGTGAGTACAAAATTCTACTCTAGGCTGCATTGAAAATGTAATTTGAATAACGGCACAAAGTCCTGTGATTTGAATGTTTAATTCCATTTGGATCACTTACTCTCGACAGTTTATGAGGTCGAGAAAGGCACAGTAGCAGGCCAGTCTAGTTGTATTTTCATTTGTGATACTGAGATGCGCTGTCTGTTGTGGATCATCGTTCTCCCAAATCGTGCGATAATAATGTGGCCACATGCTCCCGGCAGGCCCAGTTATTCAGGAAAGCTTAATGCTCTTTCTGCCTCCTCTCCAATTCAAGCGGTTATTCCTCGCGCACCTAGAACCTAATGCTTCAATATAGCCAAAATATTTGTAATTTAACTTTTTGACAAATACAAATATTCTCACACTTTTGTCCACAATAGTCTCATCATGTAGACTATACCTGCACTGTGTCTGCGAGCGGTTGACTAGAGCGCATGTGGGCACATTCGCTATACCTACGTGACATTTTTTGTGACAAAATCATCAGTAGTCCTAGAGTTGAAAATGCAATGGAAACCCTTTTAAATTGTATTTTTTATTTTGAACATGAGAATTTAATTGAAAAAGTAATTATTTTTGTGTACTATGTATTTACACACTGACTTTTATCCGCAACAAGTTCATTTGATGGAAACAACTCTTTATGTATTTATTTATTTGACCAAGTTTGACATTTTTTGTCATTTTTTGTTGTTGCCTTCCATTCCCCCAACCTTCCATTCCCCCAACCTTCCATTCCCCCAACCTTCCATTCCCCCAACCCCAACCTTCCATTCCCCCAACCTTCCATTCCCCCAACCCCAACCTTCCATTCCCCCAACCTTCCATTCCCCCAACCTTCCATTCCCCCAACCTTCCATTCCCCCAACCCCAACCTTCCATTCCCCCAACCTTCCATTCCCCCAACCTTCCATTCCCACAACCCCAACCTTCCATTCCCCCAACCTTCCATTCCCCCAACCTTCCATTCCCCCAACCTTCCATTCCCCCAACCCCAACCTTCCATTCCCCCAACCTTCCATTCCCACAACCCCAACCTTCCATTCCCACAACCTTCCATTCCCACAACCTTCCATTCCCACAACCTTCCATTCCCACAACCTTCCATTCCCACAACCTTCCATTCCCACAACCTTCCATTCCCCCAACCTTCCATTCCCCCAACCTTCCATTCCCACAACCCCAACCTTCCATTCCCACAACCTTCCATTCCCCCAACCCCAACCTTCCATTCCCACAACCTTCCATTCCCCCAACCCCAACCTTCCATTCTCACAACCTTCCATTCCCACAACCTACCATTCCCCCAACCCCAACCTTCCATTCCCACAACCTTCCATTCCCCCAACCCCAACCTTCCATTCCCACAACCTTCCATTGCCCCAACCTTCCATTCCCCCAACCCCAATCTTCCATTCCCCCAACCCCACCCAGCCAACATGTCTCCATCCAAAGATTAAAATAGTTATATATAGTGCTGCCTGCCAGCAATAATTGTCTCTGATTGATTGAGAGATTCACAGAGCTATCATCATTAATTAACATAATAGATACAAAGCATTGAATATTTACATTCATGCACTTCAAAATTTATTTTGTAACATTTCCCCAGAAGTCTTTATCTGCAGGGCATTCCCACATCACATGTGCCTACCTGATTTAGGGGACACAGTGACGAGTTGGGGGAAATTTCATTGTGAAACGTTTCCTTGGTGTTAAATACAGTCTATGAGCAAACTTAAATTGTATAAATTGACGGTTCGGATTACGGAATACCAAGGTCATATTTTTCCATATTCTGTTCCAGTTAAAGGGTTGTTCAGATTCAATTAGATCTGTGGACCATACTTTTTTAATGGCTAGCTTAGAATATGAGCTTTCCAAAAGTTGTTTATACATTATAGAGATCAGTCCATTCAGGAGCCCAGATATATTTTTTAAATAAATCCCATCATTGGATGGTTCGGTAGTTGGGTTTCCCAAGGGACTCCACAGGGCAACAGAGATTACCTAAATTGTAAATATAGAAAAAAAGGAGTTCCCTAGTAATGTGTATGTATCTTTAAAATCTTGGAATGTTCTCAAACCATTACTGTCCATGATATCTGCAAGCGCACGGATTCCACATTTGGACCATTGGGGGAATGCAAAAGGAAATGATGTTAGCAATAATAGGACCAAAGCAAAGTTTACATTGTTTAAGGGATATATCAGTGAAGACCACCTCTTCCAGGGCAGTAGGAGACACCATATTTCTCTCTATACTCAGCCAGGTGGCAGAAAAATTATGTCTGAACTCTGATGGGAAAATGTACATATCGTTTGTTGTAAATATATTTTAGAATATTTGCATGAAATTCGGTCGACAATTGGATGCAAACCTAGCTATAGACACCCTAAAGACTCTGGCAATTGGATGCAAACCTAGCTATAGACACCCTAAAGACTCTGGCAATTGGATGCAAACCTAGCTATAGACACCCTAAAGACTCTGGCAATTGGATGCAAACCTAGCTATAGACACCCTAAAGACTCTGGCAATTGGATGCAAACCTAGCTATAGACACCCTAAAGACTCTGGCAATAGGATGCAAACCTAGCTATAGACACCCTAAAGACTCTGGCAATTGGATGCAAACCTAGCTATAGACACCCTAAAGACTCTGGCAGTTGGATGCAAACCTAGCTATAGACACCCTAAAGACTCTGGCAATTGGATGCAAACCTAGCTATAGACACCCTAAAGACTCTGGCAATTGGATGCAAACCTAGCTATAGACACCCTAAAGACTCTGGCAATTGGATGCAAACCTAGCTATAGACACCCTAAAGACTCTGGCAATTGGATGCAAACCTAGCTATAGACACCCTAAAGACTCTGGCAATTGGATGCAAACCTAGCTATAGACACCCTAAAGACTCTGGCAATTGGATGCAAACCTAGCTATAGACACCCTAAAGACTCTGGCAATTGGATGCAAACCTAGCTATAGACACCCTAAAGACTCTGGCAATTGGATGCAAACCTAGCTATAGACACCCTAAAGACTCTGGCAATTGGATGCAAACCTAGCTATAGACACCCTAAAGACTCTGGCAATTGGATGCAAACCTAGCTATAGACACCCTAAAGACTCTGGCAATTGGATGCAAACCTAGCTATAGACACCCTAAAGACTCTGGCAATTGGATGCAAACCTAGCTATAGACACCCTAAAGACTCTGGCAATTGGATGCAAACCTAGCTATAGACACCCTAAAGACTCTGACAATTGGATGCAAACCTAGCTATAGACACCCTAAAGACTCTGGCAATTGGATGCAAACCTAGCTATAGACACCCTAAAGACTCTGGCAATTGGATGCAAACCTAGCTATAGACACCCTAAAGACTCTGGCAATAGGATGCAAACCTAGCTATAGACACCCTAAAGACTCTGGCAATTGGATGCAAACCTAGCTATAGACACCCTAAAGACTCTGGCAATTGGATGCAAACCTAGCTATAGACACCCTAAAGACTCTGGCAATTGGATGCAAACCTAGCTATAGACACCCTAAAGACTCTGGCAATTGGATGCAAACCTAGCTATAGACACCCTAAAGACTCTGGCAATTGGATGCAAACCTAGCTGTAGACACCCTAAAGACTCTGGCAATTGGATGCAAACCTAGCTGTAGACACCCTAAAGACTCTGGCAATTGGATGCAAACCTAGCTATAGACACCCTAAAGACTCTGGCAATTGGATGCAAACCTAGCTATAGACACCCTAAAGACTCTGGCAATTGGATGCAAACCTAGCTATAGACACCCTAAAGACTCTGGCAATTGGATGCAAACCTAGCTATAGACACCCTAAAGACTCTGGCAATTGGATGCAAACCTAGCTATAGACACCCTAAAGACTCTGGCAATTGGATGCAAACCTAGCTATAGACACCCTAAAGACTCTGGCAATTGGATGCAAACCTAGCTATAGACACCCTAAAGACTCTGGCAATTGGATGCAAACCTAGCTATAGACACCCTAAAGACTCTGGCAATTGGATGCAAACCTAGCTATAGACACCCTAAAGACTCTGGCAATTGGATGAAAACCTAGCTATAGACACCCTAAAGACTCTGGCAATTGGATGCAAACCTAGCTATAGACACCCTAAAGACTCTGGCAATTGGATGCAAACCTAGCTATAGACACCCTAAAGATTCTGGCAATTGGATGCAAACCTAGCTATAGACACCCTAAAGACTTTGGCAATTGCGCTAGTCCGGTGTCACTTTGATTATGCCTGCACATGAATGGTTCACCAGCAACCGCAAACATCTAAAGAATAAGCTACAGATCAGCCAAAACAAGCTTGTAAGAATTGTACTTATAAACTCATCTGGATGTTGAGCATTTTAAGCAGCTAGGCTGGCTATCTGTGGGAAAAAGACTAGTATTAATTTACCTTGGTCTAGTCCACAGAATTATCACGGACTCAGCCCCCAGGTAACTATCCAACTATTTTTTTCATTTTTTAGAGATGTCTACCAGCATAATACTGAAGCCAGAGACTTTAATATTCCCTGTTTTAAATATAAGAGTTTATCTGGTAAGAACACATTTTTATATTCCGGTGCTGTTGAGTGAAACAAACTACCACAGCAACTCAAAGCCATACCAACCATAACCACTTTTAAAAAATCATGTCAAAAGCTGGCTGATGGAGCCTTTTTTGAATGTATCGCTGTAATGTGGGGCTGGCATAATATACATCCACAGCACCCGAGGAACAGTGGGTTAACTGCCTTGCTCAGAGCCCGGGGAACAGTGGGTTAACTGCCTTGCTCAGGGCCCGGGGAACAGTGGGTTAACTGCCTTGCTCAGGGCCCGGGGAGCAGTGGGTTAACTGCCTTGCTCAGGGCCCGGGGAACAGTGCGTTAACTGCCTTGCTCAGGGGAAGAACAACAGATTTTTACCTTGTCAGCTCGGGGATTCAATCCAGCAACCTTTCGGTTACTGGCCCAACGCTCTAACCACTAGGCTACTAGGTATCTCTGTTATTGTAAATGTATTTATGTAAAAAATAGGGACCACAATGGAATTAAGTCCCCACCTTATTGTGCTATCCCGGTCACTTAAAAAATCTTTGTACTGTGTATATATACAGTACCAGTCAAAAGTTTGGACACACCGACTCATTCCAGGGTTTTTCTTTATTTTCACTATTTCTTATATTGTAGAATAATAGTGAAGACATCAAAACTATGAAATAACACATATGGAATCATGTAACCCAAAAAGTATTAAACAAATCAAAATAATTGTATATTTGAGATTCTTCAAAGTAGCCACCCTTTGCCTTCATGACAGCTTTGCACACTCTTGGCATTCTCTCAACCAGCTTCATGAGGTCTTCACCTGGAATGCATTTCAATGAACAGGTGTGCCTTGTTAAAAGTTAATTTGTGGAATTTCTTTCCTTCTTAATGCGTTTTAGCCAATCAGTTGTGTTGTGACAAGGTAGGGCTGGTATACAGAAGATAGCCCTATTTGGTAAAGGACCAAGTCCATATTATGGCAAGAACGGCTCACATAAGCAAAGGGAAACGACAGTCCATCATTACTTTAAGACATGAAGGTCAGTCAATCCGGATCATTTCAAGAACTTTGAAAGTTTCTTTAAGTGCAGTCACAAAAACCATCAAGCGCTATGATGAAACTGGCTTTCATGAGGACCGCCACAGGAATAGAAGACCCAGAGTTACCTCTGATATAGAGGATAAGTTCATTAGAGTTACCAGCCTCAGAAATTGCAGCCCATATAAATGCTTTACAGAGTTCAAGTAATTGAAAGGAGACTGCCTGAATCAGGCCTTCATGGTCGAACTGCTGCAAAGAAACCACTACTAAAGGACACCAATAAGAAGAAGACACTTGCTTGGGCCAAGAAACACGAGCAATGGACATTAGACTGGTGGAAATCTGTCCTTTGGTCTGATGAGTCCAAATTTGAGATTTTTGGTTCCGACCGTCGTGTCTTGTGAGAAGCAGAGTAGGAGAACAGATGATCTCCGCATGTGTGGTTCCACCGTGAAGCATGGAGGTGTGATGGTTTGGGTGTGCTTTGCTGGTGACACTGTCAGTGACTTATTTAGAATTCAAGGCACACTTAACCAGCATGGCTACCACAGCATTCTGCAGCAATACGCCATCCCATGTGGTTTGCGCTTAGTGGGACTATCATTTGTTTTTCAACATGACAATGATCCAACACACTTCCAGGTTGCGTAAGGTCTGCGTGGAGGCCAGATGATCTGGCCTCCACAATCACCAGACCTCAACACAATTGAGATGGTTTGGGATGAGTTGGACCACAGAGTGAAGGAAAAGCAGCTGACAAGTGCTCAGCATATATGGGAACTCCTTCAAGACTGTTGGAAAAGCATTCCAGGTGAAACTGGTTGTGAGAATGCCAAGAGTGCGCAAAGCTGTCATCAAGGCAAAGGGTGGCTACTTTGAAGAATCTCAAATATAAAATATATTTTGATTTGTTTAACACTTTTTTGGTTACTACATGATTCTGGGCGGCAGGTAGCCTAGTGGTAAGAGCGTTGGACTAGTAACCGAAAGGTTGCAAGATCAAGTCCCTGAGCTGACAAGGGAAGAATCTGTCATTCTGCCACTAAACAAGGCAGTTAACCCACTGTTCCTACGCCATCATTGAAAATAAGAATTTGTTCTTAACTGACTTGCCTAGTTAAATAAAGGTAAAAGAAAAAAAAGAAATTCCATATGTGTTATTTCATAGTTTTGATGTCGTCACTATTATTCAACAATGTAGAAAATAGTACAAATAAAGAAAAACCCTTGAATGAGTAGGTGTGTCTGCACTTTTGACTGGTACCGTATGCATTTTTTAAACTGACAAATAAAATCAATCACTGGGTAGGCTTACAAGGTAGGGAGGGATGTATTTTCTGTTTGTCGCGATTGACATACAGTAGTCTATTTATTGTGGTGTTGAAAATGCAAACCATTATATTGTGTGCTTGAAGTTTGTTAAATTGGTTGTGTGGTGCGTTGGCGTAGAAACCTGTAGGTATATTTTATAAATATAACATCAAAATGTTGAAAATCAGATTTCCCCCTAGCTGATCATTGTATGCTGCCGACTCTGTTCGTAGTGTAGGCCTACCAAAACAGGTAGGTAGAGTAGGCTTGTCTGTGGTGATCGGCGAACCCTCAACCTTCTGGCTCATAGCCCTGCGTGGCATCGACTGTGTGACAAAAACATGCTGAAGGGGTGAAGACGATATCCACATTTATAAACACAGGGTTGCTACAATAGTTATTTGTTGTCGTGAACATTATTTTGAGTTAATTCTATGAGGGGAGGGTGTGCAATTATTTTACAGTGCAAAGGGGAGGTCATGAAAATGTTTTTAATGTTGGGGAGGGGGGTGCCTTTTTTCCCCCGAACAACTTTAATTGGACCAGTGCCCTCCCCCCAATAAATGTCTATCTGTCCCTTATTTTCTTCCTTGGGAAGCATTATATGTCCTTTGTAAAAAAAAAAAAAGATTTTCACATTCACCCTCCTTACTTTCTCCCAGTTTTACATCTCCACCACCCTCATTCCATCCCGAGAGTTCTGAACATGAATATTCATGAATGTAAACATAGTAATCGTGAATAATGCATTATGTTCAGTAATAGATGCAGGGCATCAGAAAGGTGTGCATGAAGTACATACAGACAAGCTGTTCTAGAGTGGGAGTTAGAGAGGAGCATGTCATGTGCAGATAGAGATGTTCTGTAAATGACTCGAATCAGACAGATAGTAAAGGGCATTTCCATGTAAAAGGACACATGAGCACCAACATGTGAAGTTCATAGGTGCATATTCAATTGGGTGTCAAATGAAAGCTAAGAGTCTATATTTTGAGGAAATGAAGGCATATATAAATTTTTCAACCATTTTCAATCCTAAAAATTAGGCATAAGTAAAGGCTTTGAATCTGGATTAACAGATGGAAAAGGGTCTTAGAAAACATCTACCTGAAAAAGTCTTGAACGGTATCAGAAATACATCCAAACATAATGATGTTGACGTTAAGACCCCTGCCAACTAATACTTATATTTTGTTTTGGAGAAATTGTTTACCTTCTGTAAGTTTAAGAAATATTGACTTGTGACTTGTAATTCCGTTACCAAAAACTCCCATATCTTAGAGTTATTTTCTAATTCCTCTCCATCATTAGGAGGTAGGATAATACAATTTCACAGAAGTAACAAGTAATGGTAATGGTAACAAGTAATGGTAATGGTAATGGTAACAGTAATGGTAATGGTAATGGTAATGGTAATAGTAATAGTAATGGTAATGGTAACAAGTAATGGTAATGGTAACAAGTAATGGTAATAGTAATGGTAGACCTACCGATTAGTTATAGTGATTTTACTGATTCCAATTTTGTTTATGAATTACTAAGTGATTAAAACTCTGTTTTTCTAAAGGAATTACAAAAAAATCGAACAGAATTACTGCTACAGAATTGGCTAAAATAGTCACAATAGTCACAATAGTCACAATAGTCACAATAGTCACAATAGTCACAATAGTTTCTGCCGGTAATAGTCATGCAAATAACTGCCGGTCTCAAGGTAATTGACCGTTAATTAACATAAACACGTTTAGCATCTCCAGGCCTCCACGCATTATGCGCACCTTTGGAACATCTACATTTTAAAAAGTCTAGTAAATACCATCACAATAAATTCACAATTTATTTTAGTCAGGTCTAAAGAAACATGATATGAAGAAAATGTATTTCACTTGAATAGAATGTGAGTTGGCCTACTGTGAGTTGGCCTACTGTATGTTATCTGGCTATGCGTAATCTAATTCATTTAGCAGAAAAGATATGCTTATAAGTGCAGTGCCATTATTTTATATAAAATATTTTTTTTAGTAAGAAGAATAAAATAGAAAGGATATTTTTCCTATTCCACAGTGAGTGTTATTACAAAGTTGCCATGTTGAGCGTAAAAGGGATCATTTGAAACAGGTCCTATATGCTAGATTTAGAGTTATTTGGCTACTTTAGTTGTGAATGATACAAACCTTAGAATGATATGGGCGGCATGATGCGACTAAAGGATATTGATGACTTGAGAAAGTCACAAATAAAGCTGCCGCTCTGTTCCTTGCCTCAGGCTCCATACGCTGTTCTCTCATCAAGTGATCATATTTTCAATCATCAGACTATTCTCAATTTGATCTGGTCTTTACTAATGTGTAAAATTAGTTTAGATTTAGAATAGCCCATTATGAAATGGGCAGGGGGGAAAAGACATCCGTATGCACTCTAATAACGAATGGAGGCCGCTATCCCGCAGTTAGTTTTTCAATCATGCTGCGTAGGCTACTCAAGTTTTATAGCGGAGCATGTGCTTAATATGAACAGCTGAGAAATAAATATAGCAGCAGGTGGGATCCTCTTCTTTTTAGTGGCAACCATCAAACTCTGCTTTCACATTGCACATAGAAATGTCTGGGCTTATAGGAACACTTTTACTCCATGCATCAACCACTGTTTGAGGAGCATGCAGCCTCTTGCTGTATGTATGTATTGTATGTATTGTATAACGGCACAGTCATTATTTGAATTCAGTTTTTTTCCCCCGGGCTTGGGCTCATATACATATGTATAAGCTCTTATATGCATATGGGTGTTTTGAATGAATCATCACCTTAGAAAGCGCTGTCCATTTCATTGTTAGGCTTTGAAACAACATCCACAACGACCATGTTCTCCACTCAATTTCAGCCTGTTGTTCAACTTCTTTGTTCAACTTGATCGATCACAGTGTGGTGAGTTTTAAAAGCATGATACTGTTTTGATGATAAGTGTTTGATGTGATTTCTGATTGCATTTGATGTCCACTGGCATACTGTTATGTTCAGCTCATAACTGTTTTCTTTGTGTTTCTGTCATCTGGTGGTCAAACCAAGTGTTAAAACAATTTGTCTGCCCTCTCTCTCTCTCTCTCTCTATTTATTTCTTTCTCCCCCCCAGTCTCTATTTATTTCTTTCTCCCCCCAGTCTCTCTTTCTTTCTTTCTCCCCCCAGTTAATGTCACCTCTCCCAGCTGTTTCTAACACCTACCCGTGAGACCCCTCTCTTTCCATTTACTGTAACCAGCATCCTCAGCCACTGAGCACCAACTGACACCGTACGTCCATGGACGTTGAAAAGTAGAAGACATTTGGTCAGTCCACCCTGGCCTTGATGTTATCGTCCACGACCGGACTGGACCAAATCTGAACCTATCATATCAAATCAAAATCAAATTTTATTGGTCACATACACATGGTTAGCAGATGTTATTGCGAGTGTAGCGAAATGCTTATACTTATAGACTTGTGTTTCACAAGTTTGGATAGTACAGTGAGTAGAGTACAGTCCAATACAGTAGTACAGTAAAGTAGAGTATAGTACAGTAGAGTATATTGTACTGTACTGAACTATACTCTGCTTTACAGAATTCCACTGTACTCTACTTTGCTGTACTGCACTGTACTCTACTGTGCTCTGCTGTGAAACTTGTAAAACATGAGGAGAATAACATTCAAATCCAGAATTATGCATTTCTGTGTTGTACAAATTAGGGACCCATCATGTAATTCCGTTACCGTAATTCCGTTACCGTTTGTAAATCCACTTCATTTACTGTAGTTCAATGACCAAAAAATATTTTTTCAAACTCAAGGTGCCATGTCATAGCTGACACCCCGTTCTTTCTGCAGATATCTTTGAATCTTAATTCAGAGCAAATATTTAACAACGTGGTCGTATTAAAACCTGAGGGGGATTTTACTGTAATTCTGTTATCAAAGTTGGCATCGGCACAGTTCTTCCACTAAATTCGTTTTTTGTACAAATAACAAATATATCATAGCCAGAGAAAATATATAGCGTAGTTCAGGTATCTTTTAGAATGTACTTTAATCAAGGTTGCCAGTAGCCTACTCAAAAGTGAGGACAGAAATACATGATAGATAGGATCAGACACATCCTTACTCAGGCCTCTGCTTTATCCACACATTCTATAGCTCCCCATTTCCTCTGTTTAATTTTTTTTGGGGGGGGTAACAACTCTCGTTACTTGTGAGTTACACCAGCCTACCAACAGCTAGCCTACCTGTGACAAATGGAGAAACATTTGGTCACCGTAGTTGTAGAACAGTGAAATGCCTTAATGCAGACACTGTAACATGCTAAGTACTGTTCTAACAAAGTAGTTTAGGCCCATAGGCTCAACTCGACTATGATATTAATGGGAACTTAGCTTGTAGTGTTGCCGTGACTTCCATACCATGGGTGAAGTTAAATGTCAGTGGAATTTGAATATATACTTATTATTCTGCGCTCGCTATGCCTCATGTCACGTTGAATGTCTCCGCTCACATGAACTGTTCCGTTATATTCACTCTCAATAAAACCGCGCTAATGAGTTACCTATTTAAAATTCTCTCTGCTAAAATATTTGCATAATGCATTGTTCACGCTCCACATTTGGGTTTTGCAAGACACTAGCAACTGCGTTTTAAATAGAGTGCCTTTCTCCTTACTGCTAATGTGTGTTTTGATATTTTCCTCTTTGTTTCTGAACCCTTCTGTTTTCTCTTTAAGAGAGGTAGAGTAGTGTACCGGTTTGGAAGGAGGAAGATGGGGCCTCTGTAGCTTGGTTATCTCTATGATATTTTTTTCCATCAACAAATGTAGGCCTACATGTTGTATTGATTGGTACTATTATATTCTGCAAGGCCCGCTTATTCAGGGACAAGCACCAATATTCCACCCTAATTGAACCAGTATTTTAATTGAACCAGTTTCTGAGAACCTATTCAGGACATTTTAGTCATTAGCAACAACGACCTGATATGGCCTTTTTGGTTGAGAATAACATTGGAGAGTTGGTGGTTGAGACATACTTGCTGTGGCTTTGAGAAGAGGGTTTAAATGTTGTAACCTGGCCTAAATCGGCCTTCTGAAGAAAATGTTTAGTCATAAGTTTCCTTGGCTGAAAAAGTTCTCAAATAAACTAGGCAAATGCCCCACTGGCTGCTGTTTGGTTAGTCCTGGCCTGTCCCCAGCATGGCTACTGTTTGGTTAGTCCTGGCCAGGCCCCAGCATGGCTACTGTTTGGTTAGTCCTGGCCAGGCCCCAGCATGGCTGCTGTTTGGTTAGTCCTGGCCAGGCCCCAGCATGGCTGCTGTTTGGTTAGTCCTGGCCAGTCCCCAGCATGGTTGCTGTTTGGTTAGTCCTGGCCAGTCCCCAGCGTGGCTGCTGTTTGGTTAGTCCTGGCCAGGCCCCAGCATGGCTGCTGTTTGGTTAGTCCTGGCCAGGCCCCAGCATGGCCGCTGTTTGGTTAGTCCTGGCCAGTCCCCAGCATGGCTGCTGTTTGGTTAGTCCTGGCCAGGCCCCAGCATGGCTGCTGTTTGGTTAGTCCTGGCCAGGCCCCAGCATGGCTGCTGTTTGGTTAGTCCTGGCCAGTCCCCAGCATGGTTGCTGTTTGATTAGTCCTGGCCAGGCCCCAGCATGGCTACTGTTTGGTTAGTCCTGGCCAGGCCCCAGCATGGCTGCTGTTTGGTTAGTCCTGGCCAGTCCCCAGCATGGTTGCTGTTTGGTTAGTCCTGGCCAGGCCCCAGCATGGTTGCTGTTTGGTTAGTCCTGGCCAGGCCCCAGCATGGTTGCTGTTTGGTTAGTCCTGGCCAGGCCCCAGCATGGCTGCTGTTTGGTTAGTCCTGGCCAGGCCCCAGCATGGTTGCTGTTTGGTTAGTCCTGGCCAGTCCCCAGCATGGTTGCTGTTTGGTTAGTCCTGGCCAGGCCCCAGCATGGCTGCTGTTTGGTTAGTCCTGGCCAGTCCCCAGCATGGTTGCTGTTTGGTTAGTCCTGGCCAGGCCCCAGCATGGCTACTGTTTGGTTAGTCCTGGCCAGGCCCCAGCATGGTTGCTGTTTGGTTAGTCCTGGCCAGGCCCCAGCATGGCTACTGTTTGGTTAGTCCTGGCCAGGCCCCAGCATGGTTGCTGTTTGGTTAGTCCTGGCCAGTCCCCAGCATGGCTACTGTTTGGTTAGTCCTGGCCAGTCCCCAGCATGGTTGCTGTTTGGTTAGTCCTGGCCAGGCCCCAGCATGGCTACTGTTTGGTTAGTCCTGGCCAGGCCCCAGCATGGCTACTGTTTGGTTAGTCCTGGCCTGTCCCCAGCATGGTTGCTGTTTGGTTAGTCCTGGCCTGTCCCCAGCATGGCTACTGTTTGGTTAGTCCTGGCCAGTCCCCAGCATGGCTGCTGTTTGGTTAGTCCTGGCCAGTCCCCAGCATGGCTACTGTTTGGTTAGTCCTGGCCAGGCCCCAGCATGGTTGCTGTTTGGTTAGTCCTGGCCTGTCCCCAGCATGGCTGCTGTTTGGTTAGTCCTGGCCAGTCCCCAGCATGGCTGCTGTTTGGTTAGTCCTGGCCAGTCCCCAGCATGGCTACTGTTTGGTTAGTCCTGGCCAGGCCCCAGCATGGCTGCTGTTTGGTTAGTCCTGGCCAGTCCCCAGCATGGTTGCTGTTTGGTTAGTCCTGGCCAGGCCCCAGCATGGCTGCTGTTTGGTTAGTCCTGGCCAGGCCCCAGCATGGCTACTGTTTGGTTAGTCCTGGCCAGTCCCCAGCGTGGCTGCTGTTTGGTTAGTCCTGGCCAGGCCCCAGCATGGCTACTGTTTGGTTAGTCCTGGCCAGTCCCCAGCATGGCTGCTGTTTGGTTAGTCCTGGCCAGTCCCCAGCATGGCTGCTGTTTGGTTAGTCCTGGCCAGGCCCCAGCATGGCTGCTGTTTGGTTAGTCCTGGCCAGGCCCCAGCATGGCTACTGTTTGGTTAGTCCTGGCCAGGCCCCAGCATGGCTACTGTTTGGTTAGTCCTGGCCAGGCCCCAGCATGGCTGCTGTTTGGTTAGTCCTGGCCAGGCCCCAGCGTGGCTGCTGTTTGGTTAGTCCTGGCCAGGCCCCAGCATGGCTGCTATTTGGTTAGTCCTGGCCAGGCCCCAGCATGGCTGCTGTTTGGTTAGTCTACTGTCCTCAGGTCTGCTTTGTCATGTCCTTTGTTCAGTCTCTGTTCGTCCTGGTCAATGGTGTGAAGTATTTTGTGAAGGAGTGGTTGGAATAGTTGTAGTTGGGGAGCCGAGAAAAGAGAAGAATGTTTAGTTTTCTGTTGAGGATTCTCTGAGCAAGGCAATGCCACACGTTCGCGCCCTCTTTTTCAGAGATCTATCCACCCAAACAGTAGGAGATTTGGTGGTGAGACATACTTGCTGTGGCTTTGAAAAAGAGGGTTTAAGTGTTGTAACCTGGCCTAAATCGGCCTTCTGAAGAAAATGTAGATTTAATTCTAACATTGCTTTGACACCCCACTCTGTCAGTTGGGCGCCTGCCTGCCCGCCACATTATGTTCCAAGGCATGTTCTTCTACGCTGAATTAAAAAGAGAGAGGGAGGAAAAGCTGAACACGAAAAACGAATCTAATGGAATTTAAAGCTAATCTAAATATGCTAATCTTCACACGCTTCATAAACAGCCGATAGTACCCGTTGCCCCCCTTCTCTCTCTCTCTCTTTCTCTCAGTAGTTGTGCAGAGTGGAATGCCATAGCCACGAGGGGTCCGTCAGTAATGACAGACCCCTCATTAATAGCCCGGCCTGGTCTCTGTGTCTCCTGGGGGAGTTTGGGACCAGCAGTCCGAGACATTCTATTAGTTCTATTAGCGCCCTCCACCTGTCCATGCCAACGTTCCCAGACCACCGCCCGAAAATCCTCACACTGAATTCTGGGAAGTTGTTTCTCATCCTTTTTTACCAGGCCCTCTTAGCTAATTAATCTGTTGCTTGCATTCTGCCGGTAATTGGGTTTGTTCTGTTCCCCTCCCCCTCCCGCCTACGCTGTATGCCTGTTCTGAGCCCATCTCTCTTTTTTTTCTTCTCCTATTCCCCTGTTTTTTTATCATCCTCCAAAAGCCATCCAATTAATATGCTAATGAGATAATACATATTTATGGTGGTTTTAAATTATGCAGACAGCTTTCAGAGCCCGGTGTGAAACGAGTCACTCGCAGAACTTCAAAGCCTTGCATCGCTAACGAGGCAGGGCTTGATTTGCATACTGCTTTAATCAGCTGAATACTGATTATACTTCATTATAGAGTGGGGGGAGAGAGCTGCCAGCTGCAATCGTTTATTTTTCCTTCCAGAGAGGGAGAGAGAGAGAACTTTTCCAGTAGTCGTGACAATCCTCGCGCGCACAGGAGACAGAGAGAGAGTCGGAGAAGAAGAGGGAGACCATTGGAAAGGAAAGAGAAAGGTAGAGAAAGAGAGAGGAAAAAGGTAGAGAAAGAGAGAGAAAAAGGTAGAGAAAGAGGGAGGAAAAAGGGAGAGAAAGAGGGAGGAAAAAGGTAGAGAAAGAGAGAGGAAAAAGGTAGAGAAAGAGAGAGGAAAAAGGTAGAGAAAGAGAGGAAAAGGTAGAGAAAGAGAGAGAAAAAGGTAGAGAAAGAGAGAGGAAAAGGTAGAGAAAGAGGGAGGAAAATGGTAGAGAAAGAGGGAGGAAAAAGGTAGAGAAAGAGGGAGGAAAAAGGTAGAGAAAGAGAGAGGAAAAGGTAGAGAAAGAGAGAGGAAAAAGGTAGAGAAAGAGAGAGGAAAAAGGTAGAGAAAGAGGGAGGAAAAAGGTAGAGAAAGAGGGAGGAAAAAGGTAGAGAAAGAGGGAGGAAAAAGGTAGAGAAAGAGAGGAAAGAGAGAGGAGAAAGGTAGAGAAAGAGAGAGGAAAAGGTAGAGAAAGAGGGAGGAAAAAGGTAGAGAAAGAGGGAGGAAAAAGGTAGAGAAAGAGAGAGGAAAAAGGTAGAGAAAGAGAGGAAAGAGAGAGGAAAAGGTAGAGAAAGAGAGAGGAAAAGGTAGAGAAAGAGAGAGGAAAAGGTAGAGAGAGGAGGAGAAAGGTAGAGAGAGGAGGAGAAAGGTAGAGAGAGGAGGAGAAAGGTAGAGAGAGGAGGAGAAAGGTAGAGAGAGGAGGAGAAAGGTAGAGAGAGAGAGAGGAGAAAGGTAGAGAAAGAGAGAGGAGAAAGGTAGAGAAAGAGAGAGGAGAAAGGTAGAGAAAGAGAGAGGAGAAAGGTAGAGAAAGAGAGGAGAAAGGTAGAGAAAGAGAGAGGAGAAAGGTAGAGAAAGAGAGAGGAGAAAGGTAGAGAAAGAGAGGAGAAAGGTAGAGAAAGAGAGGAAAAAGGTAGAGAAAGAGAGAGGAAAAAGGTAGAGAAAGAGAGAGGAAAAGGTAGAGAAAGAGAGAGAAAAAGGTAGAGAAAGAGAGAGGAAAAAGGTAGAGAAAGAGAGAGGAAAAGGTAGAGAAAGAGAGAGGAAAAGGTAGAGAAAGAGGGAGGAAAAGGTAGAGAAAGAGGGAGGAAAAGGTAGAGAAAGAGGGAGGAAAAGGTAGAGAAAGAGGGAGGAAAAAGGTAGAGAAAGAGAGAGGAAAAGGTAGAGAAAGAGAGAGGAAAAGGTAGAGAAAGAGAGAGGAGAAAGGGCTGTTAGTCTAAACCCTGTTGGGTTTCGTGGAGCACTGAGGCTGTGTGTGTGTGTGTGTGTGTGTGTGTGTGTGTGTGTGTGTGTGTGTGTGTGTGTGTGTGTGTGTGTGTGTGTGTGTGTGTGTGTGTGTGTGTGTGTGTGTGTGTGTGTGTGTGTGTGTGTGTGTGTGTGTGTGTGTGTGTGTGTGTGTGTGTGTGGCTGGCTGCAGTTGTACTGGACTCAGCTCGCTGACCAGTGGAAAGTAGAGAGGGAGGAGTGGGAGGGGCAGTGTGCCGACTGGACAGCCTGACGGAGGGTCTGTCCGGTGGAACCAAGCCTATCTGCTGCCTCTAGCTTATGCAACCATGCTGGAAAATAAAGGGGCACCAGAAGTGGGTGAGTCGTGGGGTCCGATGTAGTGTGTTTGTGTATGTGAGAGAAAGAGATCATCAAGGTCAAAAGGGGGAAAAATGTACTCTTGCTGGGCTTTTATGGATGTAAACGCATGCTCCAGGGTCTCTGTTATTTGCCATTTGCTTGGTTGAGGATGTTGATTCTCACTGTATTTAATGAGGCTTTCTAATAAGTTAGAAAATGTAGGCGCCCACGAAGAAATTTAGGCGCACAATGGAAAATATTTGAGGTATTTTCAAGGCGCACTGGTGCTCCTACATTAAAATTCCAGGTCACACAGCTAAATATTTAGGAGCATGTGCAAGTAAAGTGGGTGCATTGTAGAGCTCTATTACTGTGTGTGTGTGTATTTATTAGAAAACATTATCATGCTCTGTTGAAGGAGTGGGATGTGTCTACTGTCATTATAGTAGGGTAGAAGACATCCGATCTTTATAAGATGTGGGCTTTAGGGGCTGTTTTGGGATGGGATGGTGGGGGCGTCGCTTTTAAAGGGTCAATGACCGTCGAGTAAAATTCTCTCTTGTCTGCCTCTTCCAGATTCTAGAATGAGTAATGCGTCAGAAACGAGTAAATGTGGAATGGAGAGTCAGAGTGGGGACGGAAACACAGGTGAGTTACCTGTTGTGACCTGCTGCTTTGCTCTGCCTGTCTGTAACTCCTTCAACTGGTCACAAACGGATAATGAAAAGGACCTTGGTTCATTATACTATAAGTTCAGTTAATGGTCTTCTGATGGAAAACCTTTGGTCCTTTTTGTTGCCCTCTGAACACATGCCGGGGTCTGCACTCTGCACACAGCCATGCCTGTCCCAGTGTGTGTGTGTGTGTGTGTGTGTGTGTGTGTGTGTGTGTGTGTGTGTGTGTGTGTGTGTGTGTGTGTGTGTGTGTGTGTGTGTGTGTGTGTGTGTGTGTGTGTGTGTGTGTGTGTGTGTGTGTGTGTGTGTGTGTGTGGAGCAACCTAACGGCATGAGAGGTTCAGTGAGTTGTTGTTGTGCTGTAATTAGAGACTACTTTTCATTTTTATTTCACCTTTATTTAACCAGGTAGGCCAGTTGAGAACACCTTTATTTAACCAGGTAGGCCAGTTGAGAACACCTTTATTTAACCAGGTAGGCCAGTTGAGAACACCTTTATTTAACCAGGTAGGCCAGTTGAGAACACCTTTATTTAACCAGGTAGGCCAGTTGAGAACACCTTTATTTAACCAGGTAGGCTAGTTGAGAACACCTTTATTTAACCAGGTAGGCCAGTTGAGAACACCTTTATTTAACCAGGTAGGCCAGTTGAGAACACCTTTATTTAACCAGGTAGGCTAGTTGAGAACAAGTTCTCATTTACAACTGCGACCTGGCCAAGATAAAGCAAAGCAGTGCGACACAAACAACAACACAGAGTTACACATGGAATAAACAAACACACAGTCAATAATACAGTAGAAAAATCTATATACAGTGTGTGCAAATGAGGTAGGATAAGAGAGGTAAAGGCAATAAATAAGCCATAGTGGCGTAATAATTACGATATAGCAATTAAACACTGGAGTGATATATGTACAGAAGATGAGTGTGCAAGTAGAGATACTGGGGTGCAAAGGAGCAAAAATAAATAAATAACAGTATGGGGATGAGGTAGTTGGATGGGCTGTTTACAGATGGGCTATGTACAGGTGCAGTGATCTGTGAGCTGCTCTGACAGCAGGTGCTTATTAAAGTTAGTGAGGGAGATATGAGTCTCCAGCTTCAGTGATTTTTGTAGTTCGCTCCAGTCATTGGCAGCAGAGAACTGGAAGGAAAGGCGGTGCTTGTGTTACTTCAGTGCTTGTGCTATGTCAGTGTGTGCATTATTTTCACACATGTTGATTTGTGTGTGCTATGTGAAACTGGGGGGGTGAGAGTGCTATGTGAAACTGGGGGGTGAGAGAGTGCTATGTGAAACTGGGGGGAGAGAGAGTGCTATGTGAAACTGGGGGGGTGAGAGAGTGCCATGTGAAACTGGGGGTGTGAGAGAGTGCCATGTGAAACTGGGGGTGTGAGAGTGCTATGTGAAGGGGGGGGTGAGAGTGCTATGTGAAACTGGGGGGGTGAGAGTGCTATGTGAAACTGGGGGGTGTGAGAGTGCTATGTGAAGGGGGGGGTGAGAGTGCCATGTGAAACTGGGGGGGTGAGAGTGCTATGTGAAACTGGGGGGTGTGAGAGTGCTATGTGAAGGGGGGGGTGAGAGTGCTATGTGAAGGGGGGGGTGAGAGTGCTATGTGAAGGGGGGGGTGAGAGTGCTATGTGAAGGGGGGGGGGGTGAGAGTGCTATGTGAAGGGGGTGAGAGAGTGCTGTGTGAAACTGGGGGGTGAGAGAGTGCTATGTGAAACTGGGGGGTGAGAGAGTGCTATGTGAAACTGGGGGTCTGTGAGAGTGCTATGTGAAACTGGGGGTCTGTGAGAGTGCTATGTGAAACTGGGGGGTGAGAGAGTGCTATGTGAAACTGGGGGGTGAGAGTGCTATGTGAAACTGGGGGGGTGAGAGAGTGCCATGTGAAACTGGGGGGGTGAGAGAGTGCTATGTGAAACTGGGGGGTGAGAGAGTGCCGTGTGAAACTGGGGGGTGAGAGAGTGCCAATGCGAAACTGGGGGGGGAGAGAGTGCTATGTGAAACTGGGGGGGGAGAGAGTGCTATGTGAAACTGGGGGTCTGTGAGAGTGCTATGTGAAACTGGGGGGGGAGAGGGTGCTATGTGAAACTGGGGGGTGAGAGAGTGCTATGTGAAACTGGGGTGAGAGAGTGCTATGTGAAGGGGGTGAGAGAGTGCTATGTGAAACTGGGGGGGGGTGAGAGTGCCAAGTGAAGGGGGGGTGTGAGAGTGCTATGTGAAACTGAGGGAGTGAGAGAGTGCCAAGTGAAACTGGGGGGGGGGTGTGAGAGTGCTATTATTTTCTTCGTCTGATGACTTGATTGCTTTTCTGTTCTCAGAAATCCAAACGAATGGACTGGACTTTCAGAGGCAGACGGTTCAGACCACAAGCGCAATCACCAACGCACACACACAGGCTCTCCTCCAACAGGTAACAGCGACACACACACACAGGAACAGTGCATTTAAATGAGTTAGGCGCTCTCGGTATCGGCTAGGAACAAGGCAGATTAATCACCCTGTATGCTAATTAGCTGCTCTGCGGTTGCTCGGAAACAGATGGCGGAGAATATGCAAATCTATGCAGAATTCACATGCACTGCATAACATTTCTAATTTTTTTTAAAATTAACTTCTTCACTCACCCCCTCCCTTCTTCCTTCCCTCTCTCCTTCCTCTCGCTGTTCTCTGTGGGCTGCAGTACATTTCAAACACCCACCTCCCTTCTTCCTTCCCTCTCTCCTTCCTCTCGCTGTTCTCTGTGGGCTGCAGTACATTTCAAACACCCACCTCCCTTCTTCCTTCCCTCTCTCCTTCCTCTCGCTGTTCTCTGTGGGCTGCAGTACATTTCAAACACCCACCTCCCTTCTTCCTTCCCTCTCTCCTTCCTCTCGCTGTTCTCTGTGGGCTGCAGTACATTTCAAACACCCACCTCCCTTCTTCCTTCCCTCTCTCCTTCCTCTCGCTGTTCTCTGTGGGCTGCAGTACATTTCAAACACCCACCTCCCTTCTTCCTTCCCTCTCTCCTTCCTCTCGCTGTTCTCTGTGGGCTGCAGTACATTTCAAACACCCACCTCCCTTCTTCCTTCCCTCTCTCCTTCCTCTCGCTGTTCTCTGTGGGCTGCAGTACATTTCAAACACCCACCTCCCTTCTTCCTTCCCTCTCTCCTTCCTCTCGCTGTTCTCTGTGGGCTGCAGTACATTTCAAACACCCACCTCCCTTCTTCCTTCCCTCTCTCCTTCCTCTCGCTGTTCTCTGTGGGCTGCAGTACATTTCAAACACCCACCTCCCTTCTTCCTTCCCTCTCTCCTTCCTCTCGCTGTTCTCTGTGGGCTGCAGTACATTTCAAACACCCACCTCCCTTCTTCCTTCCCTCTCTCCTTCCTCTCGCTGTTCTCTGTGGGCTGCAGTACATTTCAAACACCCACCTCCCTTCTTCCTTCCCTCTCTCCTTCCTCTCGCTGTTCTCTGTGGGCTGCAGTACATTTCAAACACCCACCTCCCTTCTTCCTTCCCTCTCTCCTTCCTCTCGCTGTTCTCTGTGGGCTGCAGTACATTTCAAACACCCCCTCCCTTCTTCCTTCCCTCTCTCCTTCCTCTCGCTGTTCTCTGTGGGCTGCAGTACATTTCAAACACCCACCTCCCTTCTTCCTTCCCTCTCTCCTTCCTCTCGCTGTTCTCTGTGGGCTGTAGTACATTTCAAACACCCCCTCCCTTCTTCCTTCCCTCTCTCCTTCCTCTCGCTGTTCTCTGTGGGCTGCAGTACATTTCAAACACCCCCTCCCTTCTTCCTTCCCTCTCTCCTTCCTCTCGCTGTTCTCTGTGGGCTGCAGTACATTTCACTCACCCCCTCCCTTCCTGCTTTTCTCATGTAGATCATTTTCTGTTAAGACAACACCTTCAATAGGTTACCTAGTATTGAAACCCTGTGTTTGTGGATATCTGTCAGTAGGAGTGTGTTTTGTCTTGGTGTGTAGATGTTTTTCCACTTCTAGTACACTCCAAGGTTGAAAAGTAAAGTATGGGTCTTTCTCTAGTCAAGAATCTGACAACTAGATATTTGGCTTCTGTATACAATAAGTAGCCGTCAACATCATTATTTATTTAAAAACATATCGATATGGTGTACAGAGAACAGACGACTTGTGATAAATGCAACGTCTCGAGACTGGACTAAACCACAACATGCAGTTGTAAAATAATGCAGATATATTGGGACTGGAAAACAGTATTGCACTCAGTTTACAGTCAGAGTTTACACTTATCTGGAGTTGACTGTACCATGGGTCTGTTTCTATATGACATGTCTTCTGGGAAGGTTATCCTATCTATATGAGGTTATCCTATATAATAAAGGTCAAATAAATAAAACATGAGGTTATCCTGTATAAGGTTATCCTATATAATAAAGGTTAATTAAATAAAAAATATTAGGTTATCCTATATAATAAAGGTTAAATAAATAGAACATGAGGTTATCCTGTATACGGTTATCCTATATAATAAAGGTTAAATAAATAGAACATGAGGTTATCCTGTATACGGTTATCCTATATAATAAAGGTTAAATAAATAGAACATGAGGTTATCCTGTATACGGTTATCCTATATAATAAAGGTTAAATAAATAGAACATGAGGTTATCCTGTATACGGTTATCCTATATAATAAAGGTTAAATAAATAGAACATGAGGTTATCCTGTATAAGGTTATCCTATATAATAAAGGTTAAATAAATAGAACATGAGGTTATCCTGTATAAGGTTATCCTATATAATAAAGGTTAATAAAAAATAAGAGGTTATCCTATATGACGTTATCCTATATAAGGTTATGCTATGTACTCTGCTTCTAGTCCAAGTCAGAAGACTCGGGTGCAATTCCGACCTCCGTCCAGCAGGGCGTGCTGCCTCAGGCCCAGCTCATGCTGGCTGGGGGACAGATAGCTGGAGTAAGTGGCAGTCTGTCTGGCTGCCTGCTTGCCTGTCAGTTCACCTGTTTGTCTGTAATGTGATGGATCTCTATGGCCTTCTCGTCTCCTCTCCCTCATCTGCACTGATCTGAAAGAACAGCAAATGCCCAGTAGGCATCGTCCACCATGATGCTTTCACTGTTCTTAGATCAGGGCTGATAAAGAGAATAACACACACACACACACACACACACACACACACACACACACACACACACACACACACACACACACACACACACACACACACACACACACACACACACACACACACACACACACACACACAGAGAGAGGGTGTTGTTATGTCCAAATACTATTTTCCTTGTTTCCTCTCCTTAGTGACCAGTGATTCATATAAAGATTGGATGGGAATTGATCTACCTATCATATGCATTCCATTAATTCCTGCTATGATCAGTGTGGATGGGAGGAACTGTTTTAAGAGTATTGGGATGTAACCTGCTTGTGCATGCAGATCATGCCAACTCCCCTGACACCCATCACCCTGGTACCGTGTGTGTGTGTGCGTGTGCGTGAGCCCAGGCGTCATGCTCATCCGTGATCATTCTGTCGTTGTCACATTGCCAGCATGCCCTCACATGTGACCTGAGGGTCAGACAGCCAGTGGCTGTGACGTCTTCATCCAGTAAGGCTTCACAGCAAAGTCATCTTCTGTCCAAAAGCATGAGTCCTTTCCTCTCTCCATCTCTTGGCCCCTGGACACGCCGTCACTGAGTCACATGTACTGCTTGACGTTGTATTCATTTGAAACATGAACATCCTTTGACTTTTGAAAATAATAGTTAGGACAACCTACTGTTTCTCTTCTTCCCTGCTGTCTCTCTTTATTTCTCACACCGCTCTACCCTCTCTCCACAATACGTCATCTCTCGCTTTCTATCTCCCTCCTTCTCTCTGCCCCCCTCCTTCCCTCCTCCTCTCCTCTCCCACTCTACCATGTCCTCCTCTCACTCTCTCTCCCCTCCTTTCCTCCTCCTCTCCTCTCCCACTCTACCATGTCCTCCTCTCACTCTCTCTCCCCTCCTTTCCTCCTCCTCTCCTCTCCCACTCTACCATGTCCTCCTCTCACTCTCTCCCCTCCTTCCTCCTCTCTCCCCCCTCCTTCCTCCTCTCTCTTCCCTCTTCCTCTCCTCTCCCACTCTACCATGTCCTCCTCTCACTCTCTCTCCCCTCCTTCCCTCTTCCTCTCCTCTCCCCTGCTCTCTCTAGTTGACCCTGTCTCCAGCGCAGCAGCAGTTGTTGTTGCAACAGGCCCAGGCCCAGCTCCTAGCAGCAGCCATGCAGCAGCAGTCAGCCAGCCAGCAGAGCAGCACTACGGGGGCAAGCATCTCTGCCTCTGCAGCCACCCCTATCACACAACTGCCACTGTCCCAGCCCATCCAGATCACCTCTGTAAGAGATTCGCACACACACACACACGAGAACCCGCATGTGCTCAAACACACACACACACACACACACACACACACACACACACACACACACACACACACACACACACACACACACACACACACACACACACACACACACACACACAGGTAGACACACACACAGGTAGACACACACACAGAGACGGGTAGACACACACAAACACACCACATCATCACTAGGGCTAGACGGAATCTGCAGGGGGCAGAGTATCCTGCTACCTCTAGAATGGGGTGTGAAATAAAATAAAAACTATGTAATGATGTCAAACCCAATACTGTCCCACTATATATCATATACCAACCACAGTGTCATCATTAATTGAATATGCAGGAACCATGGAGCTCTGTAGGTAATGTTAACATCGTTCCCCCTCAGATTCCCTCTGGTTCTACCCATCTTCCAGGCCAGCTAAGCCAGCTGGGATACCCCTATGAGATGGCGACCTTCAGCAGTTACCTACCTGTAGTACACCTTTTTAAATCACTGTTACATGAATGACTGGACCTGTATAATGTAACTGTAGTGGTACATCTGTAAAACAGTGTAGTAGGAATGAGTGTGGTTTTATCTGCAGTACATTAGAACCTGATCTCCATGTGGACGCTTGATGAGAACCTTCCTCTGTTTATCTCTGCAGTATGAAGCGAGAAGGGAGACCTTTGGAGCCCTGTACCACTCTTACCTGTAGGACTATAGCCTGCTTGTTAATACTGTTTTACCTCTAGATACGAGGGCTCCATGTTTGTGTGAGATGAACAACAACAGCATGAAGGGATTCTGTTTACCTTTAGTGATGTGTGTGTGTGTGTGTGTGTGTGTGTGTGTGTGTGTGTGTGTGTGTGTGTGTGTGTGTGTGTGTGTGTGTGTGTGTGTGTGTGTGAGGACTTTCAGCAGTTACAACAGCTGCAGCAGCAGAACCTGACCATGCCCCAGTTTGTCCTGGTTCAGCCTGGCCACCACATCGCCACCCAGCTGCAGCCTGGCCAGTTCATCATCTCACAGTCGCCGCAGGGCCAGCAGAGTATGTCCTACACACACACATACACGAGCACGCAGATACACCCACACGAACACAGACACGAACACATATACTGTCACCCTCCCTTTATGCCTCTTAAAAGTTCTCCATTATTCCCTCAACAGGTCTCCTGCAAGGCCAGAGTCTTCTAACTCAACTACCTCAAAGCCAAGCCAACCTCCTGCAGACTCATCCCAGCATCACGCTCGCCACACAGGTCAGACACTACCAGATACAGCTACCATGTTTCAAACCTTTCAAGTTTAAACCATGTTTAGTTTGTCTAACCCCATACGCACCCCATCTCCCGTCTTGTAGCCAGCGACTCCGACCCGCACAATAGCAGCCACGCCCATCCAGCCTCTGTCCCACAGCCAGACCTCGCCCCCTAAACGCCTGGCCACGCCCAGTCTGGAGGAGCCCAGTGACCTGGAGGAGCTGGAACAGTTTGCCAAGACCTTCAAACAGAGACGCATCAAACTGGGCTTCACACAGGTGGGTGTGTGGTTGGATTTGTCAGGGAGCTGTAGGAAGGTGTGTGTGTGGTTGGGGTTGTCAGGAAGCTGTAGGAAGGTTTGTGTGTGTGTGTGTGTTTGTATGATAACAGCAGAGCTGTCCCTTACCCTCTCTCTGTCTCCCCCAGGGAGATGTTGGCTTGGCCATGGGCAAGCTGTACGGTAACGACTTCAGCCAGACCACCATCTCCCGCTTCGAGGCCTTGAACCTGAGCTTTAAGAACATGTGCAAGCTGAAGCCACTGCTGGAGAAGTGGCTCAACGATGCAGGTTTGTCCCTGAGCTGACCGCCAGCCCTGTGTGTGTACTGGATTGTGTACTGTATTGTGTACGTAAACGTACCTGGTCTTTACCTTTGTCCCTGTCCTTTGTCGCGGTGCTGTTTATGCAGACAACCTGTCGTCTGACCAGGCCCTGTCTAGCCCCAGCGCCCTGGGCTCCCCTGGCCTGGGTATGGAGGGGCTGAACCGCCGACGCAAGAAGAGGACCAGCATCGAGACCAACATCCGCTTGGCCTTAGAAAAGAGATTTCTGGAAGTGAGTGACATTTCATATTCTAGATTATCTCTCAGGAACTGCCCCATACTGAAAGGGAATCCCTGGGGTTTTGCCCTCTTCAAGCAGAACCAAAAACCTACCTCTGAGGAGATCACCATGATCGCCGACCAGCTCAACATGGAGAAGGAGGTGATCCGGGTTTGGTTCTGTAACCGCAGGCAGAAAGAGAAGAGAATCAACCCCCCCAGCGGTGGATACAGCAACACAGGGACAGGCAGCAGCCCCATCAAAACCATCTTCACCCCTACGATCCCCCTGGTATGGACAACACACACACACACACACACACACACACACACACACACACACACACACACACACACACACACACACACACACACACACACACACACAGTGGTTTGTCCTATTCCGTGTTCAACCCCTCTCCTTCTCCTTCCCTGTTGCAGGTGGCCAGTACGGCCAGCCTTGTGACCAGTAACACACCGACCACACTGACTGTAAACCCAGTGATGCCTCTCAACAGCACCAGCGTGTCTGGCCTGACCTTCACAGGTGCACAGGGAAAGGGGCAGGACAGGATCATATTTAGCTAGGAATCAAGCAATATTCTCTTCCCATTTCCCACCTTCTGGTCCTCAAATACTAAACACCAGCCTCCCGTTCTGTCCCAGGCACGACCATAGGAGCGACCACAAACACGGCATCCGTCATCTCCACTGCACCTATGGTTACTGCGGTGACCAGCTCCCCATCGCTAAGCCCCTCCCCCACGGCCCTCCAGGCCACGGGGACGGGCGGAACCCAGGAGCACACGGTGGTCACGCAGGCACCGTCGTCCCTAGCGACCACTCTGGGGACGGGTCAGGTGATGGTGGCTGGACTGGGCCTGTCGGCCGCCCTGCAAGGTGCCGCCCAGTTACCCACCAGCGCTAGTTTCGCTGCCATGGCCGGGCTTAACCAAGGACTTATGGCGTCATCGCAGTTCACTCCTGGGTGAGTAGGATGGGGAGGGGATATTTGAGCAGGGTCTGATCACAGCACATATCAAACTACAGGAAGGGCTGTCCTCATGCTATATCTGGAATGCAGAATTATATAATGAAATATAATCTTTCAATAGTATTTGTGAATAGTCAAAACGTTTTGAATAATCATAGTATTAATAGTAGCATATCATCATCACAATCTCAGGAATTGAAGGAGGAATCAGAATGATTTTTAATCTCTCCTGCTTTCTTACTCTGTGTGTCTCTGTGTGTAGGGGGGCCTTGCTGAGCTTGGCTCCAGGGGGGCTGGGAGGGGCTCTGAACACCGCCATGTTGAGCAACAGCACCCTAGCCACCATCCAAGGTCTGTGGAGCGGCAAGTACACCTGTTTAATTACCTCACTCATTTACATAGGCTGTTCTCATATTATACTGAATAAAAATATAAACGCAACATGCAACAATTTCAAAGATTTTCCTGAATGACTGTTCATATAAGGAAATCAGTCAATTGAAATGAATGAATTAGGCCCTAGTATATGGATTTCATGTGACTGGGCAGGGGCACAGCCTGGGTGGGCCTGGGAGGGCATAGGCCTACTCACTTTCCCCACAAAATGGCTTTATTACAGACAGAAATAGTCCCCCCACTCAGATGATCCCACAGGTGAAGAAGCTGTAAGGAGGTCCTGGGCTGGCGTGGTTACACGTGGTCTGCGGCTGTGAGGCCGGTTGGACGTACTGCCAAATTCTCTAAAACAACTTGGAAGCAACTTATGGTAGAGAAATTAACATTCAATTCTCTGGCAGAAACTCTGGTGGACTTGAGACATCTGTGGCATTGTGTTGTGTGACAAAACTGCACATTTTAAAGTGGCCTTTTATTGTCCCCAACTGTGTAATGATCATGCTGTTTAATCAGTTTCTTGATATGCCACACCTGTCAGGTGGATGGATTATCTTGGCAAATGAGAAATTATCATGAATAGGGATGTAAACAAATTTGTGGACAACATTTGAGAGAAAGAATGGAAAATATCTGGGATCTATTATTACAGCTCATGAAACATGGGCACAATACTTTATATGCTGTGTTTATACATTTGTTCAGTGTAGTTTTATACTGTTTGTCCAACATCAATATATTTAAGACTACCTTTATCATTGCTCTGAACCTTCCACTTATACACCTGTAGAACAATGGAGGCTGCTGAGGGGAGAGTGGCTCATAATGATGGCTGGGACAGAGCAAGTGAAATGGCATCAAAACACCTGGAAACAATGTGTTTGATGTATTTGATACCATTCCACTGATTCCACTCCAGTCATTACCACAAGCTCGTTCTCCCCACCTGTATAACTAGTCTGTACCGGACACTGTCCTTCTGGTCTTCACCACACGTCACACCATCCTGTACAAGACGTAATGAGAACTCCCGCTAGCTACATTACCCTTCATATCCATCCACAGTTAGCTGTAACTCCACCAACTGAGGATGTCTAGATATCTAGGTAAACCCCTCTGTCCCTCCTCTCCTCCCCCTGCAGCTCTGGCATCAGGCGGCGCTCTCCCCATCACCTCGCTGGACGGGAGCGGTAACCTGCTGTTCGCCAACACCTCCGCCGGCAGCACCCCCAACCTGATGCAACCCCTCTTCCTGAACCCCCAGAACCTGTCCCTGCTCACCACCAACCCTGTCAACCTGGTGTCAGCCGGAGCTGCTGGGGGCGGGGCCCTGCAGGTCTCAGCTGACCACCAGGTCACCACGGCGACTGTACCAGTTCCCGCTTCCACCATCACCACTGCCTCCAGGACCCAGTGAAGCTGGAGGCCTCAAATGGAACCCTATGCCCTATTTAGTGCACTACTCTTGGTTAAATGTAGCGTACGATATGTCTGGCTCTGGCCATATTAGGGCACTATATGGGGGAATAGGGCTGTTGTTTGGGATTTGGCCTTAGACTAATGGCTCTACCCACCTGTTCCTCCTCTTCCTTCTCTCTGTCATCTGTCATTATTTAAATATTTTGCTGCCACCAAAAAGAAACCCTCTGTGAAGCGGGTTGGATTTTTTTTTTTTTTTTTAATGTTGGTCTTTTTTTCATTCTCTCTTCCCTAGTACTCCAAAAATGATGTTTTTGTCGTTGGACGCGGCGGGTCACACAGGAGGACTGGGGCGGCCATTTTATGAGGCATGATCATCTTGAACTCTATGGTTTGTGCTCCTTGTGTGACCCCTGACCAACGTCTTGGGAGAGTAAATAACAGAGAAGACCCACCTTTTCTACTCCGTCACCTTTTTCACAAGTAGAGATCTTTCTCTTCCCTGTTCAGAACTTCTTCTGAAGTACTTCTAACCAAAAATGTGTGATTTTACTTTTAAAAATGTTATTCTAACAAAAATGATTTACTACTAAGTTCACAATCTACATCATCACTAAAAGGGGGGTTTGTGCGTCTCCCCTGTCTAGGTTGAGTTTATTTAGTGTCAGAGGCTCTGTTGGAAAGGCCTCAGCACAAAAGTTTTATTTTCGAGGCGTTCTCGTTTTAGTTTGTTTTCTCTTGTTTTTATGTGAGTGGACATTTTCAGAACTTTACGTCTAACATTAAGTTTTAACTGCTATATATATATAATTGGTTTTATCGTGGTTATAAGGCTTTAGAAATCTCGTAATAATAAGTGGCTGATATAACGGTTATCGTTGCTTTAAGGAACAGGGTTAGCTGCGTGGTCTCTCTCTGGTCCTCTCTGTCTGGTAACACTGAGTTTGACATTTCGCAGTAGCCCAGTGGCCATGGAGCATTTGTAAATGGTAGTCTAGGTGCGGACCATAGACACTGATATAAGAAATGATAACGCTTAGAGCTTTAACCCGGGTTACATATGGACCCATGTCTGTGGGGTGTCGTGGTGGTGGTTGTGTGTTGTGGGGATCATGGCGGGGGGGTTCAGGGTTCACAGTTCAGGGGTCAGGCAGTATAGGGGCTAAGTGGTTTTCTTGTGACCTTTACAGCTCAGGCAAATACAGACGCCTCGGTTAGCTGTATGATACATGGAGTTCTGTGACTGAGTGTTCTCTGACGGTCTGTCTGTATGGTTGCCATGCCAACTGGATGACGTTGGTGTGCGGTAGATGGAGACGTTGTGTATTTTTGCTCAGATACTTTTCATTTTTTTAATGCCATTGTTTTTTTAATGCCACCAATGAACTGCAGTCTGCCTGTTTTGAAAGACTTAAACATTCTGTCACGTTTTTTAACATGTTTTATGGTCCATTATTTCTGCAGTCTTTCGACTGCCTTACTTCAAGATATACCAAAAATATTTGTTAAAACTAGTGCTGTTTATTGTCAGTGTTGCTTAGCCTAGTCCTAATATTTATGAGTACAAACTCTCTCTCTCTCTACACAACAGGAGATGAAAATGCAATATGTTGATGATCACTTTCCAAAGACAAACTTATTTTTAAATTTGACTATGGCTCTCCCTGCTCAGCTTTAAAGTAGCAGGGCAAATAACCAAAAAGAAAGGTATGGGAAGACGGGAGGTCAGGTGTAGTGTCTCCCTGTATAAAGTTCATATATTTGAGGGGTGTTTAGGTTTGAATGGTAGTGGTTATATGATATCAATGGGTGCTTATCCTCAAGGCTCGGTCCCGTTTCTCTACATGTTTCCCCCTATGATGATATGGCAGACTGTCCTGATCCTTTCTAGACTGGCATATCCGCTTGGGCAACAGTTTGGACTGTAGTCAGGCTTTAAATAGTCGGGTAAGGGCTGTCCATTTGAGTTTTTCTACTAATCCTCAGCCATGAAATAAAAAGCTTGAACCAAAGTCGTTTTATCACTAGCTGCTGTGCCTGTGTGAGCCAGCAAGTGCTGTTCACACGATCACTATCTTACATAATATTACTACTGACAAGTTTTCTCCTCTTAAACCCACCTGTGTGCATCCCCCACCTCTAACCCGCTTCTAAGGAACAAGGATATTTTAGCTTTAATGACCAGCTGCTTTAACTTAGAATGGAGGCAAACGTTCTGCGTGTTTTCTTCTAGCTTTGTGACCATATCCTGTTAGCAGGTCTCGGTTTCCTGTGGTTGAAGCCTTCTCTCCTTCCCCTCAATGTCCAACTAGCTTTACTACGGGGAGCTCATCCACTGGCAGCACCAGTAAAGATGTTTCGGACTTACCAAGATCCTGACCTGTAACCAAGCAGCGTAGCCTCCGTGCTGCCCTTATCGAACTGCCCCTTTTCGTAACAACAACACCACACAACAATAGTGTCGTTCTATCGGCCCTAACATAACCAGAATAATGACTGCCTAGTTTGAAAGCAGAGAATTCGCTCCATGCTGTTCAGTTTTTATCTGCTCCTTTTTCACCCGTGAATTACTTTGACTAAATACCTCAGCAGCACATAAACATTAGGTTCTCTGAGAAATCTGACACCCGCTGAATATTGTAGAATGTACAAGAACTGTAATGGCTGAATTGTACAAGATGGCAAAAAAGAGTCATCGTTATCTCAAACTAGGACAAACTACTACTGCTATTTTCTAGTACTACTACTTATGGGTATTTCCAGGTTTTAACAGTTTAACATTATTTTGTGATCCTTCTTGCCAAAGCAAAGCGAAAGCCTTTCTCTCTGCGGCTGGGTTGATGTCTCCATGCTGCTCTTTTGGCTGGTGTTCTGTTTGAATGGGACTTGTCGTTCTATTTGTAGTCCTGTTTGTAGTCACTCACCAGTCATGAAGTGCGGTAGCTAGGTGAACCAGTGTCCATTGGCACCATTGGAAGTTAATGAAATATTTATCTGCGGAACGACTAAAGGATAAGAGAAAAAAAGCTTTTTTTTCTCTTCTTAATTCTATACATATATATACACAACACATGTAAGATATTCATATTTTATATTTGAACTAGTATGTTATCAAGACTGAATGTAGTGTTTTGTCATGCTTATATTCAAAAGACAAAAAAAAATATTTTTATTAATCATAGCAATTTTGAAAAACTTTCAAGACCAAAAACTTAGACCGCGCCCCCTTGGTGCATGAATCGCAGACACCTGTAGCCATCACGTGTGGTCTGTTGAGTGGGAGGGGCTTGCTCTGGTGCTCCTATTGGACAGTCTCTGGTTGTGCTGTTGCTTGGGAAACGGACTCTGAAGCGCCTAATCTTAATCTTTCATTGTCTTTTTTGTCTGTGTTTGGTTTACTATGGACTTGATTTTGCTGTGCTGTTTTTAACAATCGTTAGATTTTTTTTTAATTACGTTTGCCTTTAATTGTTTTGTATAGCACGAGAGGGCAAGATCACTGGCTTCCTTAGTTTGACAAAATATGAAAATTATAATTTACGCCTTATCGTTATTTAGAAGACAAAAGCATTGTAACATATGTTTGTGTGAGAGTAATCTAGTGAGAGAGGCTGCCTCCTCGCTATCTTTTGTGTTTAGCTAGCCTACTCAGTGCATAGTTCTTTGGCTTGTGCTGTTCTGGCACAGTTATGTTGCTACCTATGACTTTAGGGGTGACTCATGCAGGTGGGAATACCTGTAGGAAAAGCTTTACTAATAACTGAACTCCAGCAGAGGTGTGTGTGTGTGTGTGTGTGTGTGTGTGTGTGTGTGTGTGTGTGTGTGTGTGTGTGTGTGTGTGTGTGTGTGTGTGTGTGTGTGTGTGTGTGTGTGTGTGTGTGTGTG
Organism: Salvelinus namaycush; assembly: GCF_016432855.1. Taxonomy (NCBI): domain Eukaryota; kingdom Metazoa; phylum Chordata; class Actinopteri; order Salmoniformes; family Salmonidae; genus Salvelinus; species Salvelinus namaycush. The sequence goes on along the minus strand of NC_052319.1, from coordinate 37,845,743 downwards.
TGAGAAGGGAGAGCTGACTGCAGACCACAACGGTGCATTTGTTCTCAGCTTACAGATAAAGTATAATGATAAGAGCATTGAGGGAAGATGGGAATATGGAACAGTAACTGAAGTGTCTCAGTGATCCATTGCCTGTGATGGAGGCTGATACAGGATCTTTGTTGGTATGCGATGGTGCACCAGTGAATCCTCTGGTTTGCTATATTTAATTATAACCTGTTGTGATGGCTCAGTGGATCCTTCAAACATACAGGATCTTTGTGCGTTAGTGGGGATCCCCTTTGATACAGTTTTATTGTGTTTGGTGCAGTTGTGGATCTGGATGTCTCTCTCAGGTTTGTCTGATGCTCTAGAAGTGGTTCTGTGTTGATGTATGTGGCGCAGTGGTTCTGTGTGGTGGGTGTAAAGGTTTTGTAAAGGGAGAGGGCAGCGAGACACCAGGAAGTCTGGGGTAACTAGCTTGGTTAAGGGAGCTGCTGTATACCTCATTTCTATCTCTAAACTGAGTGAAACTTGCTTTAATCTACTTTAGTAAAGAAAAATATTAAACTTAAGAAAAAAAACATAAACAACACCAAAAACACATGGTCCTATCAGAGAAGCTCACAAATGTCTGTTTTAAGAGTACAGAGTGTCATGACAGTTGCTGCCACCGGGGGGAGACAGGACACACTCCAGCACTCAAGAATGTCTGCTTCTCTTAATTTTTTAGACGAAAAGCATCATCATCATCATCATCGCTCACGCTAAACACACAGCGACCTCTCACACTTCCACCTCCTATTATAATGCTGAAAGTATACTCACATTTCAGTTTTTAGTAGTATGTACTTGATTTATCCCACTCCTATTCTGTTTTCTATGATTTGACAATCCTGTCCTTTTTATATTCTTATTTAGATTGTAAATGTAGATGTTGGTGTGTGTCTACTCACCTGGTGGCACGCTGCCTCGCTGCACTCTCTTTCCTGTGGTAATGTTAACCAAAGACTTCCAAAGTGATTGTATATGGACTACACCATCTCTCACCCCTCTCCGCCTCATCATCCCACGAGAAAAGACATGCAGCTGTGCTCACACACATTCTTCCCTGAGCACCTGTAATGACGATACGCCTGTATGGCAGAGCTGTGTGTGTGTGCGCGCCGCGGACACAACAGGCACCTGTAGCAGGGCCTGTGGGTGAGGATAGGTAGAGTTTGGAGGGGCAAAGTGAGGTTCTCTGATAGACAGATCAATTATCCAATCCGGTGATGGCTGGGTGATGTTTGTTAATACACATTGAGGGTGCATCCTGTGCACGCTGTAAAGGCTCAGGAGTCACTGTTTCTGTCCCTCTGTCTGTCTCCGGGACTGTTGCTAGGACACACCTTTTCCGTCTCAAAGACTGTCACAAAAATACACTGTTTCTGCTTCTTGGATACAGTGCGTCTGTCTGGCTCCCTATCTGTGTATTGTAGTTGCCAGGATACATTGTCTCTAGGATACAAATTCTCTGCTTCTTTCTCTCTGTCTCACCACTGTTTTCTTTCTTTCTCTGTGTCTCTCTCTTGCTTCTCTCTCCCGCTGTGACACTATGCATCATGGTCCTTCACTCTAGATGGCCTGTGTCTGATTGGCTAAGCTCTTTGGTCAATGGAGTCCCAGGGAAACATTGTATGATGCTTTATTCCAAGCGGGGGAGTTGTAGGATCTCACAAGCGCTATCCCAAAGCAAAAAATATCCCAAAAATTTAATGTTTGACAAACGCAGATACCAAAGATAACTCTCTCTGTCCTGTCACACTCTCTCTCTCTCTCTCTCTCTCTTCCTCTTTCTCTCACCCTGCAGCTTGTGTATTAAGAGAGAACCCAGCACTGGCTTTAGCCCTAGCCCCAGTAATTCCAAAGCTTAGATGTATATTTTGGTATATTTCTGAGAAATCTAAATGGGGAAAAAGTCTGTTTTTAAACAACAATCTTGTCTGTTTGGTGTATCGATCTTTTTCTGTCACAGCATGGAACTAATTGCAGAATTGTCTTACTCTTGGTAGATTAAAGATATATAGTATTTTTGTATGTTTTGGGGTGTGTAAAAAACATTCTGTGTGTGATTATATCAGTTAACACGGCCCAAGTGTCCATGGTTTAAAAAAAAAAAACAAGCAGAAAAAATACAATAAAAACAAAAGGTCAACTTGTAAATATTACTTCTGTTTGTGGATTTTTGAGGAATGCATTCTGTAAAATCATTGATAATTGTCCCTCTGTAAACCAAGCTTGGGCTAAACTAAAGGAATGTGTCCCCTTTATCTTCTGACTAGTTTTTCCTCTGAATACTCCCTGTCTGTCACGCTAGAACTCTGGGAGCCATGCTGTCGTTGTGACGCGCGGTTCCACTGTTACACCATGGACTAGAACACTGCTCACTGTTGCCACGGGGACACATGCCTCATATCCGACTAAGAACCCCCCCCCCCCCCCCCCCCAGACATGGTGGTTGGCAGCATATAGAACATTAAGTATGTGAATCAGGATACATGGTAGATTTGATGCATTTGTTTGCTGTATTTTTGTTTTAGTTTTTTATATATATATATATAAAGATAATCTTTTACTGTAACTGTACAGTTCTCTTTTGTTGTAAACGTCATTAAACCATTTTCCAAGTGTTTTAACATTGGAACGTTCCAGTCTTTTATTACGGTCATAATGTTGACATTACCACACAGCCATAGATGGACTTAACAAATGACATGATAATACACATTGACATGCACACTTTTCTGCTGAGTTGTAATATGTAATAACAGGCCAGGGAGGTTGAGCTCAGAGGTAGAAGACTGCTATGCACATTGAAGTCGGAAAATAATCTAGAAGGTACTCTTCAGAGATTGGATCAGTGCAGGGCAGAGCTGCAAGTGGAATCGACTGCTGCCTCCGTGCCCAGGGCTGACTGGGTCAGATCAGTGTGGTGGGGCAGTGGTCCGGGTCTTTGCACTGAGAGACTGGGGGACTTGGGCCTTCTTGTTCTTTTTGCGAGCATGTGAGGAGAGAACCCACAGGAAGAAAGTGTAGGTAGGTTAATATCCTTTAGAGTTATTCTACAGACGGGTAACATTTCACATTGAGTTGCCTTAGTTTTGTCTTCCTTTACTCATGTAAGTTTGATAGCAGCGTTATGACACCCTGATGACTATCCACACTCTACGGAGTGGATATTTCCATCTCTCAAATGTATATAAATAACCTATGCATACACTACCCTGTCTATTTCAATCTTCTATGTCACATGTTGATACATAGTTGAGATGGAACATGACATTTAGGAAATAACTGTCCATGTGAGTGATCTGATGGACTCTTACCTTCCCCGTGGACATGATCACCTGGTAGTCATCATTCCCATCATCTTTTATCTGGAGGGCCTAGAGAACAAAATACAAGTTCAATATGAAGAGCTCCTGGAAGGCTTGTGGAAGTGGATGAACCTATCCAAAACACTGGCTGCATTCAGGGTCTCAGTGTTCTGCAACGTCTCAGCACGCTAATAAACTTGTGGTATAAAGAGAAGTCTTTACCTGGTATGTGTCGTCACTAGCTTCCTGTTTGCGCTTCTGAGACGGACAAACATAAACACATTAGCAAGACTGTGCGGATCACGAATATCTGTACACGGAATTAGAACAAGGCCTCTCTCACACACCAGCCATAATAGTTCACTCACCCGTCTAGTAGCTGCAGACTGTTGGTCGTCAGCATTAGCACCTGGCTGGAGTTTCTTAAAAAAAACATATATTCAGAATGTCAGTACCACGTCATGTCCATGATGCCACACACACTTGAAAGGTATGGGACGTTTTAGGGAACTCACTGCATGTGTGGGATCCTCTTTGGGTTCAGGTGAAGACTTGCACCACTACAGACAAAGACAGATAGAGATGAGGGAGAGCGATGATGAGCGATGATGAGAGAGGGAAAAGCAGAGATTAAGGAGAGAGATAATGAGAAAGGGGAAAGCAGAGAGAGATATGAGAGAGGGGAAACCAGAGACAGAAGAGATAATGACACTCTTCTATATCCATGTACATTATCTATAATACATCCTCTCACAGTGTTTAATTGTACGGGAACATGCCTCTGTAATTACCTGTGTACAAACTCACCCCCACTGTATACACATGAATAACTAGTACCCGACCAGTGGTAGACAGTCTGTATTGTGACCCACCTTGGCTCTGAAGAAGAGCAAGGTGGTGATGATGCAGTAGAAGAGCAAGATTCCATCCAGTATGTAGCAGATGGCTGGTTCAGTCATTGAAGCCTCTACAGGCCACACAGAAGACCAAGAACCATTAAAACACAGACAGGGCACACAGACGAGCACAGAGTCAGTCATTAAAACACAAGACGAGTGCAGAGGAAGAGGGGGGTAAAATATATAATTCTAAACTAGGTGGCTCGAGCACTGAATGCTGATTGGCTAATAACCGTGGTATATCAGACCGTATACCACGGGTATGACAAAACATTTATTTTTACTGCTCTAATTACATTGGTAACCAGTTTATAATAGCAATAAGGCACCTCAGGGGTTTGTGGTACATGGCCAATTTACCACGGCTAAGGGCTGTATCCAGGCACTCCGCGTTGCATCGTGTGTAAGAACAGCCCTTAGCCTGTTGTAAATCGGCCATATACCACACCCCTCGTGCCTTATTGCTGAAGTAAACACAGTCAGTTGAACAGGTGCATGGATAAAGAACTAGAAGAACAGGTGCATGGATAATGAACTAGAAGAACAGGTGCATGGATAATGAACTAGAAGAACAGGTGCATGGATAATGAACTAGAAGAACAGGTGCATGGATAATGAACTAGAAGAACAGGTGCATGGATAATGAACTAGAAGAACAGGTGCATGGATAAAGAACTAGAAGAACAGGTGCATGGATAATGAACTAGAAGAGCAGGTGCATGGATAATGAACTAGAAGAACAGGTGCATGTATAAAGAACTAGAAGAACAGGTGCATGGATAATGAACTAGAAGAACAGGTGCATGGATAATGAACTAGAAGAACAGGTGCATGGATAATGAACTAGAAGAACAGGTGCATGGATAATGAACTAGAAGAACAGGTGCATGGATAATGAACTAGAAGAACAGGTGCATGGATAATGAACTAGAAGGGATAATAGGGTAGTACTGAGCACAGGGCTATACCCTTACACATGTGGACATTTTAGTAGAGTACTCTAAAGTAAGAAACAGACACCCTATCATCGCAAAGACAAAACGACCCTGTAGATAACTGTCTTCCTGTCAGCGCTCTCTCTCTATCACTCTCCCCCTCTCTCCCTCTTTGTGGTTTGTGTCTGTGGAACTCAGTATGTAGTTCAGTGGTTTCTACAGACGCTGTGTTGTGACAAATTGAGCCTTTGGTGGTGTAACTGATTGGGGGGGGGGCATTTAGTTGTGCCCAGCTGGTGATCATCTACACATCTGCATCAAGAACAAATTCACTATTGAGTCCACACACTACTCAGGAGCAACATTGTCTCAGAATAATCACTCACCACTTCCACTTCAGTTCTCATTCACCAACAGGTGTTACTGTCTCTCATCTGTCTGTGACTCTCTGTCTTTCTGGTAACGTTGAAATGAACAAAGCTTTCATGTTCTACACAGACGCAAAAATAGATGTGTAGAAACGTAGCCACTCAATCACAAACACGAACAGGTAGCACACACCAATAGAGCTCCTGGAACCTTCTCTCTCTCCTGACCAGGGAGAGGACACTTTTCATACCCAGGGCAGAGCGCCTCTGGGTCACAGGAGGTTGGTGATGGGAGAACGGCTCATAATAATGGATGGAATGGAGTGGATGGAATGGTATCAAACACTTGGAAACCATGGAAACTGTGCATTTGATGTGTTTGATACCATTCCATTCAGTAGTGGTGTGGGGTAAAATCACTGGGGAAGCTAAGCCAGAAAAAAGGTGTGAGGGAAAATTGTATTGTCTGAAGAGACAGCCTTGAATTGTACACAGCATCTCCTCTCACTCTATCTTGGTTCGTGCCATTATAATCATTGGCCAGTAAGGAGAATTAAGTAAAACCACAAGTCCAAATCCCTATCTCCATCCATGGCTAATTTAGGAAAGGGACAATTTTAGCTAGCTAGCTAACTACTGGAGAACAACAACACAACATGAGTTTCTGTTAGTGACGTATGCGCTTGATGCGATGTGATTGGAGTGAAGACAAATCCAAACGGGCTTCCCTTGACACTTTTTTTGGTGCACCAGGATCATTCACAGTTGAGCTTCTTTTTTTTTATCAAGGGAGGCCAAATGCTCACTGTCTTCCCTTGCCCTCAATGATACGGGCGGCAACGATGTCACAATATTTTAGACCAGACAGCATCAGATATATGGCCTACACATACAGAGACAGAGGGGCGCTGTTTTGCTCGCTCGGATGCCTTCTCTGGTGAGATACATTCAGCCTCTTGTGAATTTAAATACTTTTTGGGGTAGCCTGGCTTCCCTTGGCATCCATGAACAAACACACACCACTGATTCTATTTATTCCGTTCCAGTCATTACTATGTGCCCGTCCTCCCAAATTAAGGTGCCACCAGCCGCCTGTGCTCTGGGTCGGAAACGAGGTGAAGGCGGTGATGGTGGGAGAGTAAAAATCTAGGGCGTTGGACAGAAAATAATGCACTGTAGTACAGGAAACGTACTATCTGGCCACACTAAAAAGTACAGAAGTCAAAACTTTCTAACCAAACAGACACTTTAACGAACTTTAACGAAACATTGCCCTAACCTTAACCCTGACACTAAATTCAGGTCAAACACCTCCGTTTTGATGGTATCGCCATTTCTGTCCATTCCACCATGGCTAGCACGTGACTCCCATGGTACAGCTGGATTGGTACTTACCTGCAGAAGACACAAGCTTCAGCATCACCACAACACCTGTCCTCCATGGAGCAGTCATTCTCCCTTTTTTCCTCTCTTTCCCTCCGAGGAAACAAGTGATGATCTCTCTCTTTCTGTCCTGGGGTGAATGATGGCGGTGGCTCTAGAGGACTCTCTTGGTTAATCTCTTTCTAGCCCTCCCTCCCTCTCTCTTTCGCTCTCTTGCACACTCTCTCTCTCTCTCTATCGCTGATGACAGGAAGTGGCTGCACTGACACAAATATCTCTGCCCCCTCTCTCTCTTTCCGTCATTCTCTCCAGCTCTCTAAGCATCCTCTTCCTTCCTAAGCATATCTACTTGTCTTTGTGTTTCTCGGTTTTCCCGTCTCTTTATCTCAGTGTCACTTCCTTGCTCAAACCATCATTCTCTGACAGGTAGCCTAGCGGTTAAGAGCGTTGAGCCAATAACTGAAAGGTTGCTGGTTTGAATCCTGAAGCCAACTAGGTGGAAAAATCTGTCTGTGCTCTTGAGCAAGGCACTTAACCCTAATTGCGCCTGTAAGTTGCTCTGGATAAGAGAGTCTAATAAAAGACTAAAATGTAAATGTATCTATCCCCTTATCTCTTAGGATTTGTTTATCTAGAGTGTAGGTTCACTAGGCTGTCTCTCCATTTGTTACAGTTGTCATGCTTTAACAACAGACTGTCTATGAATCTAAAATCAGAGAAGATAAATTACAAAGGCCATGGTCTCTGCTCTTTTACGGTGTCATGAGTCATTTTCTAAAGAAATGGTATGCTTCCTCCAGCAATAGTAAAGAAGAAGGTAAGCATTACTGTGCTTATTGGCACAACCTGATGGTTAGACCTGCAGGAGCCTCGATTTGGCTCATGTTGTTACAGCCCACAGGTCACGTCAGAAAGAGGCGTAATCTCCCCCACCACGGCAAAGTGCCAGCTCCAGTATTGTGGACAGTGAGCAAGGATATCAAATTATCATCACATTTCAAAGCTATGGTTCAGAATAACTTGGAACTCTCTAGGGTGTACCATTGACATCAACAGGTGACATTATCTTAGTAGTTAAATGCATCTTTACTCATCTGGAGCTCATCTTTCTACAATGAGTTTCCAAGTCTGACATTTCTCAGTTTCCAAGTTGCCTATATGTTATGGTGGCTGTGGTGTAATGATGCCCTTGTGAAATGCCCCATTACCACAAGACAACGTCATCTTGACCTTGGACTCTGGTAAGCCAAGCTATCCTATCCTTTGTATGACCGGAGTATTTCCTCATCCCTGTTTTTAAATATTATTGACCAAAATGGAGGTTTGTGGACTCGTCAATAGGCTTAATTAAGGTGAAGGAGGGGGTAAATAGCATGGGACGAAAAAGCCTTTTGACATCCCTGTGTGAAATGCCCCCCTGGCATCATCTGATTATGGTGGATTGCTACTGGTCTGAATGATGAGGGAAAATGCTCTCCAAATGTGACATGATGATAGTGAAGAAAGAAAGAAAGAAAGAAAGAAAGAAAGAAAGAAAGAAAGAAAGAAAGAAAGAAAGAAAGAAAGAAAGAAAGAGAGAGAGAGAGAGAGAGAGAGGAGAGAGAGAGAGAGAGAGAGAGAGAGAGAGAGAGAGAGAGAGAGAGAGAGAGAGAGAGAGATGAAGTAGACCTGGGCATACACCTGCTTTCAAAACGAATAAGATGTTATTTGTTCTTTACTTTTTGTATATCGAAAAAACTGTATCATTGTTATTACAACGAGGCTACCTCCTCGAACCAAAAATACCAAATACAGAATGTGCCACTTGTAATCTTCAGTGCAACATTGTATCCAACTTTACTGTAACTCCACCGCTGTTATCTTAATATACACTGCTCAAAAAAATAAAGGGAATACTAAAATAACACATCCTAGATCTGAATGAATGAAATATTCTTATTAAATACTTTTTTCTTTACATAGTTGAATGTGCTGACAACAAAATCACACAAAAATTATCAATGGAAATCAAATTTATCAACCCATGGAGGTCTGGATTTGGAGTCACACTCAAAATTAAAGTGGAAAACCACACTACAGGCTGATCCAACTTTGATGTAATGTCCTTAGAACAAGTCAAAATGAGGCTCAGTAGTCTGTGTGGCCTCCACGTGCCTGTATGACCTCCTTACAACGCCTGGGCATGCTCCTGATGAGGTGGCGGATGGTCTCCTGAGGGATCTCCTCCCAGACCTGGACTAAAGCATCCGCCAACTCCTGGACAGTCTGTGGTGCAACGTGGCGTTGGTGGATGGAGCGAGACATGATGTCCCAGATGTGCTCAATTGGATTCAGGTCTGGGGAACGGGCGGGCCAGTCCATAGCATCAATGCCTTCCTCTTGCAGGAACTGCTGACACACTCCAGCCACATGAGGTCTAGCATTGTCTTGCATTAGGAGGAACCCAGGGCCAACCGCACCAGCATATGGTCTCACAAGGGGTCTGAGGATCTCATCTCAGTACCTAATGGCAGTCAGGCTACCTCTGGCGAGCACATGGAGGGCTGTGCGGCCCCCCAAAGAAATGCCACCCCACACCATGACTGACCCACCGCCAAACCGGTCATGCTGGAGGATGTTGCAGGCAGCAGAACGTTCTCCACGGCGTCTCCAGAGTCTGTCACGTCTGTCACATGTGCGTGTGAACCTGCTTTCATCTGTGAAGAGCACAGGGCGCCAGTGGCGAATTTGCCAATCTTGGTGTTCTCTGGCAAATGCCAAACGTCCTGCACGGTGTTGGGCTGTAAGCACAACCCCCACCTGTGGACGTCGGGCCCTCATACCACCCTCATGGAGTCTGTTTCTGACCGTTTGAGCAGACACATGCAAATTTGTGGCCTGCTGGAGGTCATTTTGCAGGGCTCTGGCAGTGCTCCTCCTTGCACAAAGGCGGAGGTAGCGGTCCTGCTGCTGGGTTGTTGCCCTCCTACGGCCTCCTCCACGTCTCCTGATGTACTGGCCTATCTCCTGGTAGCGCCTCCATGCTCTGGACACTACGCTGACAGACACAGCAAACCTTCTTGCCACAGCTCGCATTGATGTGCCATCCTGGATGAGCTGCACTACCTGAGCCACTTGTGTGGGTTGTAGACTCCGTCTCATGCTACCACTAGAGTGAAAGCACCGCCAGCATTCAAAAGTGACCAAAACATCAGCCAGGAAGCATAGGAACTGAGAAGTGGTCTGTGGTCACCACCTGCAGAACCACTCCTTTATTGGGGGTGTCTTGCTAATTGCCTATAATTTCCACCTTTTGTCTATTCCATTTGCACAACGGCATGTGAAATTTATTGTCAATCAGTGTTGCTTCCTAAGTGGACAGTTTGATTTCACAGAAGTGTGATTGACTTGGAGTTGCATTGTGTTGTTTAAGTGTTCCCTTTATTTTTTTGAGCAGTGTATATATATATTAATATATATATACATACACAGTTGAAGTCGGAAGTTTACATACACCTTAGCCAAATACACTGCTCAAAAAAATAAAGGGAACACTTAAACAACACAATGTAACTCCAAGTCAATCACACTTCTGTGAAATCAAACTGTCCACTTAGGAAGCAACACTGATTGACAATAAATTTCACATGCTGTTGTGCAAATGGAATAGACAAAAGGTGGAAATTATAGGCAATTAGCAAGACACCCCCAATAAAGGAGTGATTCTGCAGGTGGTGACCACAGACCACTTCTCAGTTCCTATGCTTCCTGGCTGATGTTTTGGTCACTTTTGAATGCTGGCGGTGCTCTCACTCTAGTGGTAGCATGAGACGGAGTCTACAACCCACACAAGTGGCTCAGGTAGTGCAGCTCATCCAGGATGGCACATCAATGCGAGCTGTGGCAAGAAGGTTTGCTGTGTCTGTCAGCGTAGTGTCCAGAGCATGGAGGCGCTACCAGGAGACAGGCCAGTACATCAGGAGACGTGGAGGAGGCTGTAGGAGGGCAACAACCCAGCAGCAGGACCGCTACCTCCGCCTTTGTGCAAGGAGGAGCACTGCCAGAGCCCTGCAAAATGACCTCCAGCAGGCCTCAAATGTGCATGTGTCAGCATATGGTCTCACAAGGGCTCTGAGGATCTCATCTCGGTACCTAATGGCAGTCAGGCTACCTCTGGCGAGCACATGGAGCGCTGTGCGGCCCCACAAAGAAATGCCACCCCACACCATGACTGACCCACCGCCAAACCGGTCATGCTGGAGGATGTTGCAGGCAGCAGAACGTTCTCCACGGCGTCTCCAGACTCGGTCACGTCTGTCACATGTGCTCATGTGATCAGTGTGAACCTGCTTTCATCTGTGAAGAGCACAGGGCGCCAGTGGCGAATTTGCCAATCTTGGTATTCTCTGGCAAATGCCAAACGTCCTGCACAGTGTTGGGCTGTAAGCACAACCCCCACCTGTGGACGTCGGGCCCTCATACCACCCTCATGGAGTCTGTTTCTGACCGTTTGAGCAGACACATGCACATTTGTGGCCTGCTGGGGGTTATTTTGCAGGGCTCTGGCAGTGCTCCTCCTTGCACAAAGGCGGAGGTAGCGGTCCTGCTGCTGGGTTGTTGCCCTCCTACGGCCTCCTCCACGTCTCCTGATGTACTGGCCTGTCTCCTGGTAGCGCCTCCATGCTCTGGACACTACGCTGACAGACACAGCAAACCTTCTTGCCACAGCTCGCATTGATGTGCCATCCTGGATGAGCTGCACTACCTGAGCCACTTGTGTGGGTTGTAGACTCCGTCTCATGCTACCACTAGAGTGAGAGCACCGCCAGCATTCAAAAGTGACCAAAACATCAGCCAGGAAGCATAGGAACTGAGAAGTGGTCTGTGGTCACCACCTGCAGAATCACTCCTTTATTGGGGGTGTCTTGCTAATTGCCTATAATTTCCACCTTTTGTCTATTCCATTTGCACAACAGCATGTGAAATTTATTGTCAATCAGTGTTGCTTCCTAAGTGGACAGTTTGATTTCACAGAAGTGTGATTGACTTGGAGTTATATTGTGTTGTTTAAGTGTTCCCTTTATTTTTTTGAGCAGTGTACAATTAAACTCAGTTTTTCACAATTCCTGACATTTAATCCTAGTAACAATTCCCTGTCTTACGTCAGTTAGGATCACCACTTTACTTTAAGAATGTGAAATGTCAGAATAATAGTAGAGAGAATGATTTATTTCAGATTTTATTTCTTTCATCACATTCCCAGTGGGTCAGAAGTTTACATACACTCAATTAGTATTTGGTGGCATTGCCTTTAAATTGTTTAACTTGGGTCAAACGTTTTGGGTAGCCTTCCACAAGCTTCCCACAATAAGTTGGGTGAATTTTGGCCCATTCCTCCTGACAGAGCTGGTGTAACTGAGTTAGGTTTGTAGGCCTCCTTGCTCGCACATTCTTTTTCAGTTCTGCCCATCAATTCTCTTTGGAAGTATGCTTGGGGTCATTGTCCATTTGGAAGACCCATTTGCGACCAAGCTTTACCTTCCTGACTGATGTCTTGAGATGTTGCTTCAATATATCCACATAATTTACCTCCTTCATGATACCATCTATTTTGTGAAGTGCACCAGTCCCTCCTGCAGCAAAGCTCCCACCACAACATGATGCTGCCACCCCCGTGTTTCAGGGTTGGGATGGTGTTCTTCGGCTTGCAAGCCTCCCCCTTTTTCTTCCAAACATAACGATGGTTATTATGGCCAAACAGTTCTATTTTATTTCATGAGACCAGAGGACATTTCTCCAAAAAGTACAATCTTTGTCCCCATGTGCAGTTGCAAACAGTAGTCTGGCTTTTTTATGGTGGTTTTGGAGCAGTGGCTTCTTCCTTGCTGAGCGGCCTTTCGGGTTATGTTGATATAGGACTCGTTTTATTGTGGATAGAGATACTTTTGTACCTGTTTCCTCCAGCATCTTCACAAGGTCCTTTGCTGTTGTTCTGGGATTGATTTGCACTTTTCGCATCAAAGTACGTTCATCTCTAGGAGACAGAATGCATCTCCTTCATGAGCGGTATGACGGCTGCGTGGTCACATTGTGTTCATACTTGCGTACTACTGTTTGTACAGATGAACGTGATACCTTCAGGCATTTGGAAATTGCTCACAAGGATGAACCAGACTTGTGAAGGTCTACAATTTGTTTTCTGAGGTCTTGGCTGATTTCTTTTGATTTTCCCATGATGTCAAGCAAAGAGGCACTGCGTTTGAAGGTAGGCCTTGAAATACATCCACAGGTACACCTCCAATTGACTCAAATGATGTCAATTAGCCTATCAGAAGCTTCTAAAGCCAGCCCTATAATCTCAATGTAATGTAATCTCAAAATAATTTTCTGGACTTTTCCAAGCTGTTTAAAGGCACAGTCAACCTAGTGTATGTAAACCTTTGACCCACTGGAATTGTGATACAGTGAATTATAAGTGAATTAATCTGTCTGTAAACAGTTAAGCAATAAGGCACAAAGGGGTGTGGTATATGGCCAATATACCACGGCTAAGGGATGTTCTTATTAACGACGCAACGCGGAGTGCCTGGATACAGCCCTTAGCCATGGTATATTAGCTATATACCCAGGGGCGAAAATCTGATATCAACTTTGGAGGGGACAATTACATGAAATTTTCTCAAGAGCAATTCCTGAGGGGGACACCAAAAGTAGTGCTGTAACACATAGCCTACATTGTAGAAAATTTCATGTAATTGTCCCCTCCAAAGTTGATATCAGATTTTCGCCCTGGGTAATAATTCACTAACAAATCTTAGTTCAGTCACCAGTTTAAGTTGAGAGTGGGGGTATCCATGGCATTTTCCAATTATGTCCCTATTTTACAACTTTAAAAAATTGAGAACCTTTCATAATGTTGCCAAACAAAGACTCAACAAACTTACCTGAGACTCCCTGTCTCTGCCAGTCTGTCCCTGCCCAGCTGTCCCCAACTCTGCTGTCTGTGTGCCATCTGATGCCTGCTCTGCCTAATGACATCATTGTGAAACATTTCCATTAGCATTTCACTTCTTTCTTATGAACATTTTATCAACTAGTCTTTGAGATATTAGGCTACTAGGGTTCTTACTTTGCGTTTTGGTGTACTGAAAAATACTCTGATGTCCGTCTTTTTTCTGCCATTTTTCTACCTGGCTGGCTGGCTACACACACACACACACACACACACACACACACACACATACACACACACACACACAGTATGTAGGTTATTTACAGTAGGAGATGGGCTTCTATCATCTTATCTTCTATCATTCTATATGGGCTTCGATCTAAAAGGTAGCTAGCAAATGTGAAACGGATTGCAGTGACAAGAGTTGACAGCTGTATGAGTTCACCATTTACACAACATATGCTGCAACCTTTGTTAGGATTTATGTTTATGCACTATAGCCCGCTAGCATATTGTTTGAAGATGAATATTGTTTTGTTACACACACACACAAACAATACAGATGTGTGTGTGTGTAGGTGTGTAAAGACTGACCAACATAGAGTGACAGGCCATAAAAGCTGTGGTCAATCTGGAGAGGGGAGGGGTGCATATCTCTAGGCCAACCAGGGAGGTCAGGGCACTGGACAATACCAAATAAGGGACTGTTTGAGTGTAGAATCGGGGGAGACACAAGACGAATCTAATCTACCCAACAACCAGATGCGGACAGAGGAGAGCACTAAGGGACTTGGACAAGTCCGAGTGCCAGCATAGGCTGAGCAAAGTTTAAACCGCGCTCAGCCTCTACTATGATAGGCCAACGGACGAGTTGGAACTAAAGCTGTCATAGTATAAGAACTGGTATTTGAGTACATTCCACAGTTCCCTGTTTTACCCTGCGCGGTGATACAGCGAACCCGTATATACGAAAATTGCATTTGCCATTTATTGTTTGCGTTAATTAAACATAATTAAAGAAAGTTAGCAGACCTTGCTTTTATTTATCCTGATACCGGATTTGTTACACGCAGCGTTCACACCTTTCGTAATTTGAATATAGTTTGTTTCATATTGGCTGGCTTCCCAACAATAGCTGAATTTGCAAAGCTAGCGAGCACCAATTCCGTTTCTGTGGTGTTTGCTATAATCTTTGCTACCTGGTTAAATAAAGGTGAAATAAAATTAAAATAAAAAAGTTCACTAGCGACAATTTAGCTTTTGCAACGAGACCATTAAATATATTTAAGACAATGGTAGAAGAGTGTAGTTCTGTTCAGTTTGGACTTCAGTTTATCGCTAACCTTATCACAGGGACTTTGAAGCACTCCAGCTGCATGCTGATCTTGGAATAAACTGACGATAGCAAAGATTACATCTTTGACGACACCACATACATGGAATAGGTACTAGCTAGCTTGATGGTTAATGTTTGCTTTAGTTTGCGTGCTAGCTCTGCAAATTCAGCTAGTGTGTGTGTGAACCCGGCCAACATAAAAAAAAAAAAAAACATTGCTATGGCCGATTGATTAGATAAACCTCACGTCAGTTACGTGTATTGAGTGCCTTTCACACAGTAGATACGGTCTTTTACCTTGCCAGCTAAGGAACTGGCAGTGGATGAAACCATTGTGAGGAAAAGGGCGGGGTCGCAATCTTTTTAAACTTAAAAACGCGCTATTAAGTGTCTATAATCAGCATAGTGCTTTCATTGCGTATTATTAATATTATTGAAATTACATAGTTATGTTTACAGTGATATATTGGGGGGGACAAATCATATTTTTTCCAGGATGGGGGGGTCGTGTCCCCCCCGTCGCCCCTGGGATTTCCGCCTATGCGATATACCACAAACCCCCGAGGTGCCTGATTTCTATTATAAACTGGTTACCAACGTAATTAGAGCAGTAAAAATAAATGTTTTGCCATACCCGTGGTATACGGGTATGGCTGTCAGCCAATCGATATTCAGTGCTCGAACCACCCAGTTTATAATTAATGTTAATGTGCTAGTATCTGTAGCCCCACAGCTGTTCAACGTCAACGAATCCCCACTCATGTGATTATTCTGGGCGGTACTTAAACTCTTGATCACATGACCGTTGTCACTTCTTCCTGGTGCAGAAGTCATTCGTGGTATGTGACGATCCAGACACTCAACGAAGACCAATTTAATCAGCACCAACTAAACCAAAATGAGAAAAGAACACTGAAGGAAAAGGGCACATTTCCGAAGATTTGTTTCGTGAGGATTCTAGCTTGCGGCAGCAGAGAGAGTACGAGCCGTGAGCTTGCGTTGTTGCTAGTAAAGCTCGCTTACTGTCCTTCGTTTCTATCGCTGGACCGTGTGCATGTTGTTGTGATTCGCCCCTTGCCTTGGCAAACAACTTAACAGAAATATGACACAACAACATAGCCGCAAGCAACCTTTGTCCATTGCATTCATCGCGCTTTTAGGTGAGTATGTTGATGCTGGATGGACGCAGTAAATACAACACCATACATATAGAAATAGTAGCTCATACACCATAATTCGGTATTCAACCTATTTTTACCTTGCATGATGGTTAAACATGGTTCTACGTTTTCCAGATGACTTGCATTTCTGCCTTAGATTATGTATTACAGATCGATGCGAGACCAGACCGAGTTATTTTTCTTGCTTAGTGGCTGGCTGACAGCTCGATCGGTAGGTCAAGAGGTGCAGGTGGGCTGTTGTGCAATGGGACCCTCACGTGATATCAAAAGCGCTGTGCCTAGTGTTAAAAAAAACAACGGGCTATGTTTTTTTCATTTATTGATGACATTGCACTCATTTGTTTTGTTTACACTCTGCTTGTTTCTTGGCAAGTAACCTTTTTAGCTTTGGGTTAGAAGCTGGTGGTCACGTACTGAGTAGCTCAAGGCTTAACCAAAGGCCAGCAGATGGTGCTATTGAGTCGTTTCATTTTACCGTACAAAGGGAATCCATGCAGCTGGCTATAGTCGTATCCCCCGTTGATGGGTTCATACATAAAACATTTTCCATCCAGGCTGCGAATGCGTTGATTTCCTCAACTTGATTTAATGTCGAAGGTGAAAAAAAAGAAAATGAAAGTATGCCTGTTCTCTTTATGGAACACCCTTTATACCACCATGTTAGATTAGTCGAAGGTATTTTCCAAGAGTGGGAAAAACCAAGCCCTGCCTGATGCCTGGGTGGGCATGGAAGCAAGTGCATCCATAACTACCAGGACCAGCACACCGCATGAAACCAAAACATAAATAGCGACACACAATGATCCTGCACCCACCCTCACCTCTGATTTGGAGGACTTCAAACATTTTACACTGTACATTTGTGTATATAATTATTCCAACACATCAATTCTACCCTTCAGACTTCCACAGATCAACTCATCTTTCCCAATAAAACATCATTCTACCATGTCCTCTCCCAATACATCCCTCCATTCTCCCATGGTGTTTCACGAGGGACTTGAACCTCCCCATCTGCAACACTTCTGCCGAAATTGCCTCAGAAGATACACA
The DNA here is from genome assembly GCF_016432855.1 of Salvelinus namaycush. Classification (NCBI taxonomy): domain Eukaryota; kingdom Metazoa; phylum Chordata; class Actinopteri; order Salmoniformes; family Salmonidae; genus Salvelinus; species Salvelinus namaycush. The sequence goes on along the minus strand of NC_052319.1, from coordinate 37,828,319 downwards.
TTTTACCCAAGAGCACAATGATATTTCCTATTGACTGCCTGTGGTCCTTCAACTCCCCCAGTAATACAATTTGCAGGTGTAACTGACCCTGATAATATGGCATAATAACCATTACTGGACCTGACTCCAAAAACAAGCCACCGATGGACAGTACCAGAAGGGATCCTCTATTGATTCTGTTTCCGTAGGGCAAAGTCTGCACCGATCTGACTTGAATACCCCATCAACGGAGCATTCTTTTTGTAGTGAGAATTTTAAATAGAAGCTTAAATTGAAAAGGAATTGATGCGTCAATTGTTTAGGATATCAGTCTGCTGTTAGCGGAGTTGCCAACAACCGGATACATCCGGTTTTTAGGAATACAGCTAATTCAACTTAGCTACCTTTTCTGATAAACCGTCTGTGGGAACTCGCTCAGGTGTTTATTTGACACTTTCTACGTTAGGTTACCCTTGGTCTGAACACTGTATACAATGTCAGGAAGTAGTATTAGCCACCATATCGTAGTGGTGGAAAATGGTGTTTCATAAGAAAGTATGCATATCCCACCCACCTTCTTGCCATTGAATCAAGTTAAGGAGGAAATCGACGCCTTTGCAGCCTGAATGGAGAATGTGTTTTGCACGAACCGGTCCACAAGCATTTTACTACACCCGCAATAACATCTGCTGTGTATGTGACCAAAAACATTTGATTTGAAGGGAAACGAGTGTATAGCCAGTTGCATGGATTCCCTTTGGATGGTAATATGAAGTGACTCCATAGCACCATCTGCCGGCCTTTGGGCTAGGCCAAGGCAAGCTATTACATATCGATCACATTTGCACAGCCTGTCTTTGTAATATTCTCTTTGTAGGACAAACTGGGCCTAAATGTAGCCTAAATGTCAAGATATCAGGGAAAGTGATAGTCAAACAGATAAGAGCGACCAGGAGGTGTGAACAGATCAATGATACAGGGGAACTGAGTGTGTGACAAACCCTGATGAAGGCTGTTAAAATGCCGTGGTTTGAACATGAAGATATATTATCAACTTCAATTGTCCTCAGAGTTGCTGAATATTTGACATTTCAGGTTTCCTCATATTCATACACTTTGGATCCAAATCAAATTGTATGTCACACGCGCCAAATACGACGGGTGTAGACTTTATCATGAAATGCTTGCTCTTTCCTGAGGGAAAAGACGCCGTCATGCTCTCTTTAAGACTGTCCGGGTGTGTGTGGAGCATGCTAAGTTCTTAGTGATGTGGATGCCAAGGAAGCTCTCGACCCGCTCCACTACAGCCCCATGGATGGGCGTGCTGTCCCCTCTTTCACCTGTAGTCCACGATCTAACTTTGAGGGAGAGGTTGTTGTCCTGGCACCACACTGCCAAGTGTCTGACCTCCTTGTAGGCTGTCTCATCGCTGTCGTTGATCAGGCCTACCACCGTTGTTTCGTCAAAGCAAGGCACTCACTAGTATTTTTAATCTGCACAGACAGGTAAGACATATCAGCTGAAGACGATGTAATTGACATCAGTAGTGACGAAGCCACGTGAGACTAGTATTGTAGAAATGAGCCAAGTAGCAGACCTGCTTCATTCCAATGGTTATTTTGTGGTGTGACCCACTAAAGCTTTTGGAATGTATGTGGACTGCCACATCAATGGAATCAGCAGTTTAAAAAAAATGTTTTTTTAGTTTGTTGGCACAATCCAGTCTGCCACCATATAAAAGGAATTGGCCACAACATTACTCCAAAGTTACTGACCTACTCAGTGGTTGCATCGCTATAGTCTCAAATGGCTCATCCGTTCCAGCTCTTCTCCTTCATCTGCACTTAACTAATATCTTATCTAACCCACATGATGGGTGAAAGCAACATTATGGTGGTGAATGCATACGGAGGTTGCTTATCAACTTCTTCTTTCACGTCTGTGCAGATACAGGAAAGGAGGTGAGGAGAGGAGGTCTCTTAAAGACTATTGAGAAGACTTTACCAGCCGCCAGCTTAGGATCAAACAGTGCTGTGTCTGTCTATCCAACTGTGGTTGTCTTATGTCATTACAGCGGTCACGTTGCATCAGAGCTTTGCTGCCACTGACGCCCCGCCCACGGCTGCCTCTCAAACCACGTCTCCGCCTCCTGCACCCCCGGGTCGGCCCGAGAGAGGCAACTACACTGTAACCAACGGCAATGGGACCGCCTGTCTGATGGCCCGCATGGGACTGCAGCTCAATGTCAGCTTCAGCTCTGCCTCTCTCAATAAGGTACACACACAGACTTGCACATACTTTGAAGCCCAGCACCTCTCACAGTCTTGTTTTACCAACCTTGTGGGGGGACACAATTAATTCCCATTCAAAATCCTATTTTTCTTAACCCCTAAACTGAACCTTTAACCCTAAACCCCCTAGGAATAGCCATTTTTCCTTTGTGGGGACTGACAAAATGTCCCCAGTTGGTCAAATATTTGTTCACTATTCTTGTAGAGACTTCTGGTCCCTACAATTATAGTTAAACATGTCCACACACTGCCCTGTGTCTTGTTGTCCTGCATGTGCAGACTGTGCTGGATGTGGTGAACCTGCAGCCCAATGTGACTAAGAGCTCAGGGTCATGTGACTCGGACAGCGCCACCCTACTGCTGAAGGCTGACGAGGAGACAACCAGCCTCACCCTCGTCTTCTCCCTGGTCAGAACTCTCATTTGACCTTTTTGTTTCTCTTTACTTTTCTGTGTCTGCCACTTGGTGCTCTCTCTCGCTCTTTATTTCTTCTTGCATCCATCAATACATTAGTACATGCAGTAAGGTTTTCTTCTGTATCAGTAGTAGAAGGCTTTTGGCACTAACACCTGACTGCCACAAGATGGAGCCTCATGAACAAGCTGAGGACAGGCACTCGTGAACTATTGTTCCAGTCATGTGTGTGGTGTAGATACTGTGGGGTCACTGGTTCTCTTGTGTCTGCAGAATGCCACGTCCAGTAAGTACCACCTCGGTGGAGTGACCCTGTCGGCAGCCTGGCCGGACATGCGTGGTGAGTCTGGATCCAACAATCACTAGATCATCTAGTGAATAGTACATGCATATAATTAATCTGTCTATCCTCTTACAACCCCAATCTTCAGTGTTGAAACCCCTATAATCCTCCTTTGCCACACTCTTCCATCCCCGTCATTACTGTAACGTCTTTTTCCATCCTTTCTTTATCCTGTTTCACATCCCAACCATTACCTCCCACTGAGCTGACAAGGTAAAAATCTGTGGTTCTGCCCCTGAGCAAGTCAGTTAACCCACTGTTCCCCGGGCGCCGATAACATGGATGTCGATTTTTAAGGCAGCCCCCGCACCTCTCTGATTCAGAGGAGTTGGGTTACATGCGGAAGACATATTTCAGTTGACTGCATTCAGTTGTACAACTGACTGTATCCCCCTTTCCCTCGATCTTCCCTTTCTTACCCCACCCATAACCTCCCTCCTTCCCACCATTATCTCTCACTCTCCCTGTCGTCCCTCCAGTGCACTTCTCAGCCAGTAACAGTAGTCTGGACTACCTGCGTGGTACCCTGGGGCGTAGTTACATGTGTCGTGAGGAGCAGACTCTGGCTGTGACTGTGAACTTCTCTCTCAACACCTTCCAGCTGCAGGTGCAGCCCTTCGGCATCACCGGGGACCAGTTTGGAGCAGGTACTTTGGGTTACCACTTCATGTGGTACTATTTCAGTATGGGACTGTGGGTTACCATTCAATGTTTCAGGAGAGGATTGTGATCCACATTTCTGAGATTGGAATAATAGATTCTGGTGATTATCATTCCATCACTATTATATTTTTTTTTAGATGGCTTGTTTTTCTCCACTTTCCCTCGCCTGCTCTTCGGTCTCTAATTCCCCCTCTCTCACTGCCTCTGTCTCTCCCTCTCCAGCGGAGGAGTGTCAGCTGGATGAGGATAACATGTTGATCCCCATCATCGTGGGCGCTGCGCTTGCTGGCCTGGTCCTCGTCGTTCTCGTGGCCTACCTCATCGGCAGGAAGAGGAGCCACGCTGGCTATCAGACCATCTAAAACCACTTCCTGTCAACTGACCCCCCCCCCCCCCCCCCCCAATAGCCAGAGAGCGCAAGCCCGCCTCATCTCACCCTCCAGCTACTGACATCACCTGGATTGACTGAACCTCACTGCGACCCTTAAACTGAACTTCCTTATCCCCATTCAGTTGGTCTCATCTTAGAATCCTTGCTGCCCCATCCTCCCCTCTGAACTCTCACTAGCTCCACGTTGGGTATCCATGGGGTTGATATGCGCTTTCAGGACTGAACTGCTCCTTTGTATGAAAAAAAAAAAAAAGAAGTGGGAATCTGCTGAGTGATTATTATTTACATAACGAAACACTCTTGACAGTAGAGCTTTTCACGGATCCACCTATACCCGAGACCTGATCCAGAATTCGAAATGTCACGAGTTGAATCTGAACTGATTATCACGGGTAGGCCTACATGTAACTTTAATTTACTTGTCTGGAAGAGCCCGTACAGATCCAAACGCGACTGCTACAGTAGAGAGAAATGTAGTAATTTATGCTGCTGCTCTAGCATTTCACGAGAGTGGCGTTTGTTGTTGGCTTTGATAAATTATGATTGGCCACAATAGGCTAGTCATAGAGCCTTCCTGTGTGGCAAAAGTTATGAGATATATAATTAAAAGTTAAAGGAGAAGGATGGGCTACAACGACCATAGTCTGAATGGCGTAAGTGTAAGATGAGAAAGCGTATGCACTGCAGCCTCAGTTAGCCTAGCTCGCTAATATTAGCTAGCTTAATTAGCTTCTCCCGGTTTGATGCAGTCAAGCCTGGTACTACGTAATCATATTTGATAAATCATTTAGCTATGGCAGCTATTAATCTACTATAGCACGAGTCGGCTTGGTTGGTTGCTGTCTCATCTCTCCCTCACTCGCTCACAGTACGGCCCCTCCCCCACCTGCTGGAGCGGCTCCAGTTAAAGTAGCTTTTAAAAATAAAAAAAATCTGTTGCTTCCCTCACTCGGATCGGACCGGGTCTGGATCTGACCAGGTCTATACGGAACGGGTCTAGCTGTCTCTGGGTCCGTTCGGGAATGCATCTCTGACTAAAAAATTCAAAACATTTATTTATACATATCGGGTTCGAGTAGGGAAAGCCCAGGTCCATTTTGGAACAGGTCCAGCTTTTTGGACCTGTGAAGACCTCTACTTGAGACACCATCACTCAACATGGCGGGGGGTGGGGTGGAGTTCTCATATAACCATATGCTGAATAATAATCCACACTCTGCTATTTGTAGCCTAGGGTCTCATATCATGCTTACATTTTACTGGTGTTTGACAGGAATTCTGAGGGATTGTTTGTGTACAACCATTGCTGCTGCCGTTTAATGGCTACTTCTCTGTTTTGGTTGGTGGCCATTTTGTCAGTCACATCAGAATAGGAGGCCGTTGTTACTCCTGTGTAAAGGGAATATTATGACTGTCGCTGGCTGCTCCAACCAAACTTGTTGCTTAAGGTTTTCAACGTCATTAAACATAATGAAGTTTTAACTCTGAATATAATATGGAGTTGATGGAAGTTGCCCCCTAACCTAAGTTCGAGGGTCAGATATTTTTGCATTCACCTAATGGTTAAGGCTATGATTTGGGGCTGGGAAATCTGATCTTAGATCTGTGGTCAGGGGCTAAGCTGGGTACCAGCGGCAGTTTTGAGAATGGTGTTTCTCAATCCATCTCTTAGGGGTCCCCTAGTTGGACATTTTTGTGCACCTTCTTGGGTTCCTCTTGGACAGGGTAAAGTTAATTTGATGGTGAAGCAGTTGAGGTCTGCATACCACCGTTTATAGTTACATTTATTAAACGGCGCTTCATGGTCAATCCGACATCTGCATTGGCTGTGCAGCATTTACGGTGATACTGCCTCTGCAGAAGTCAGGGCATTCGTACTTGTTGTGCTACATGGAGCAAAGCAGAGCTGTTAAGGAAGTGATGCTATACGGAGCCCTCCGCATTGTTACAACATTTGAGAGGCATGGTCATGTGGTACGGAGCTTGATTTGGCCTCTGCATGCTTCAAAAGGCTCCACAATTGGTTCACACCCTCCATACGAAGCCTCTGATCACATTTGCTGACTAATCATAAATTGGCTTTAAGATGGGGTGATATTATTATTTTCTTCTTCTTGGGTGGTTGTACTGATGGTACGTCCAGTGATACACTAAGGGGAGGGTTGTTACAGTTGAATTTTATGGTGCTTACAAATGGCTAACACTAACTCAAAATGCACCTATGTATCTTGGAACACTTTAGTGAATAGTCACATTTATTAGGTGGTTTTCTCAAGTTAGAATTCCAGATATTAGTTTAAATTATTCTGTTGGAGTTACTGTCAAAAGAACAGCACCATTTTAGGGAGGACATAATTTCTCCACTCCAAAATAATGTTAAGCCAAATGGAATCTGTGCCTCCCCACTTACAAGAAGGATGGGATCTATGCTAATGTTCTAGAGTTACTCGCACTAATCTGTCTCAATGACACCCTATTCCCCATGTAGTGCATATCTTAGTTGGGTGTCATTTGAGTCATAGCCTTTTGTCTCTACATGGCGTTACCACAGAACAATGAGACATATTTCACCGGATGTATAAATGGCTGTGGTCTATCTTGGTTTAGTTATTAAGATCTTTGGCGTCTTTCTTAGATTTTGCCTTGCCTGTTGAATGATCAGAGGATGCATTATTTGGAGTAATGAAACTGCATTTTTGTTCAACCCCTCATCTAGAAGTGTTAATATCCATAGGTAGTGATTTAATATGGCTTTAAGAATGTTTTAATTGTTTTAAGTGTAGTGGTCAATAAAAAATATAAGCTGAAGGAATGAGCTCTGTGTTTGTCTTAATTTGTTGGGCTGGCGTTTGCCAAAACCTTTCGCTCTATTCTAGAGGACTTGTATTTGGGAACCGATCGCAATGCTTGGAGAACAAAGCAGGGCCGTAATTATAATATAGATTGGGGGGGGGACACATTTCTAAGGTCTTCGAGAGCCAAGTTAACAAACATCGCCGACCATTTCGAATCCCACCGTACCTTCACCACTGTGCAATCTGGTTTCTGAGCTGGTCATGGGTGCACCTCAGCCACGCTCAAGGTCCTAAACGATGTAACTGCCAGCGATAAGAGACAATACTGTGCATCCGTAGCCTTGGCCAGGTCGATGAATATCAACTCTGTCAATCACCACATTTCGTATCGGCAGACTCAACAGCCTTGGTGTCTCATGACTGCCTCGCCTGGTTCACCAACTACTTCTCTGATAGAGTTCAGTGTGTCAAATCGAAGGGCCTGTTGTCCGTAACTCTGGCAGTCTCTATGGGGGTGCCACAGGGTTCAATTCTCGGGCCGACTCTCTTCTCTGTATACATCAATGATGTCGTTCTTGCTGCTGGTGATTCTCTGATCCACCTCTACGCAGACGACACCATTCTGTATACTTCTGGCCCCTCTTTGGACACTGTGTTAACTAACCTCCAGACGAGCTTCAATGTCATACAACTCTCCTTCCGTGGCCTCCAACTGCTCTTAAATGGAAGTAAAACTAAATGCATGCTCTACAACCGTTCGCTGCCGGTCCAGCATCACTACTCTGGACGGTTCTGACCTAGAATATGTGGACAACTACAAATACCTAGGTGTCTGGTTAGACTGAAGTCTCCTTCCAGACCCACATTAAGCATCTCCAATCCAAAATTAAATCTAGAATCGGCTTCCTATATCGCAACAAAGCATCCTTCACTCATGCTGCCCGTCATACCCTCGTAAAACTGACTATCCTACCGATCCTTGACTTCGCCGATGTCATTTACAAAATAGCCAACACTCTACTCAACAAATTGGATGCAGTCTATCACAGTGCCATCCGTTTTGTCACCAAAGCCCCATATACTACCCACCACGGCGACCTGTACGCTCTCGTTGGCTGGCCCTCGCTTCATACTCGTCGCCAAACCCACTGGCTCCAGGTCATCTACAAGTCTTTGCTAGGTAAAGCCCCGTCTTATTTCAGTTCACTGGTCAACATAGCAGCACCCACCCGCAGCACGCGCTCCAGCAGGTATATTTCACTGGTCACCCCCAAAGCCAATTTTTCCTTTGGCCGTCTTTCCTTCCTGTTCTCTGCTGCCAATAACTGGAACGAACTGGAAAGATCACTGAAGCTGGAGACTTATCTCCCTCACTAACTTCAAGCACCAGCTGTCAGAGCAGCTCACAGATCATTGCACCTGTACATAGCCCATCTGACTACCTCATCCCCATACTGTTATTATTATTTTTTGCTCCTTTGCACCCCAGTATCTCTACTTGCACATTCATCTTCTGCACATCTATCACTCCAGTGTTTAATTGCTATATCGTAATTACCTCGCCACTATGGCCTATTTATTGTCTTACCTCCCTTATCTTACCTCATTTGCACACGCTGTATATAGACTTTTTCTACTGAATTATTGACTGTTTATTCCATGTGTAACTCTGTGTTGTATGTGTCGCACTGCTTTGCTTTATCTGGGCCAGGTCGCAGTTGTAAAAGAGGACTTGTTCTCAACTAGCCTACCTGGTTAAATAAAGGTGATTAAATTTTGAAAAAATATATTTTTTTAACTCCAAGTTCCTGGAAATTTCTGGGATGGAATGGTCCTAGCCCTCACCCTCTAATCCAACAGCTCCCAGATGTGCTCAGTGGGATTGAGATCCGGGCTCTTCGCTGGCCATGGCAGAACACTGACATTTCTGTCTTGCAGGAAATCACGCACAGAACAAGCAGTATGGCTGGTGGCATTGTCATGTCAGGATGAGGCTGCAGGAGGGTACCACATGAGGGAGGAGGATGTCTTCCCTATAACGCACAGCATTGAGATTGCCTGCAATGACAACAAGCTCAGTCCGATGATGCTGTGACAGACCGCCCAAGACCATGATGGACCCTCCACCTCCAAATCGATCCCGCTCCAGAGTACAGGCCTCGGTGTAACGCTCATTCCTTTGACGATAAACGCGAATCCGACCATCACCCCTGGTGAGACAAAACCGTGACTCATCAGTGAAGAGCACTTTTTGCCGGTCCCTGTGATGTCTGGTGAGGACCTGCCTTACAATAGGCCTACAAGCCCTCATTCCAGCCTCTCTCAGCCTATTGCGGAAAGTCTGAGCACTGATGGAGGGATTGTGCGTTCCTGGTGTAACTCAGGCAGTTGCCATCCTGTACCTGTCCCGCAGGTGTGATGTTCAGATGTACCGATCCTGTGCAAGTGTTGTTACACGTGGTCTGCCACTGCGAGGACAATCAGCTGTCCGTCTCTCCCTGTAGCTCTGTCTTAGGCGTCTCACAGTACGGACATTGCAATGTATTGCCCTGGCCACATCTGCAGTTCTCATGCCTCCTTGCAGCATGCCTAAGGCATGTTCACGCAGATGAGCAGGGACCCTGGGCATCTTTCTTTTGGTGTTTTTCAGAGTCAGTAGAAAGGCTTCTAGTGTCCTAAGTTTTCATAACCGTGACCTTAATTGCCTACCGTCTGGAAGCTGTTAGTCTTAATGACCGTTCCACAGGTGCATGTGTATTAATTGTTAATGGTTCATTGAACAAGCATGGGAAACAGTGTTTAAACCCTTTACAATGAAGATCTGTGAAGTTATTTGGATTTTTACGTATCATCTTTGAAAGACAGGGTCCTGAAAAAGGGACATTCCTTTTTTTGCTGAGTTTACTCAGACTTCACGTGGCCTTTCTGACAAAGTGTCAATCATTTATGTTGCGCTGCATGTGTAATTTATGTAGACAGTAGTAGCTTTCATTTATTGCATATTTGTATAGTATACTGTATAGCTGTACTTATGATAAAAAGCATTATTAGTGTTTGATTAAAGTGCACACAGTTTTATTAGTCAGCTTTCATTCACAGTGATGTCATCATGAGCAAGAGGAAGGGTGGCAGTGACATTCATCTGTTTTTTGGGCCTCAGAAAAGAAGAAAAGTAAGTTGAGAGCAGTGAGAAAATGAGTACCAGTTAGATGATAGAAGTAGTACAAGAGATGAATCAATATTTCTTGATATAATAATCATTGCCATTCTGAGAGGGAGCATGAGGATGCCGACAGGGCAAGGAGAGGGAGAGCATGAGGATGCCTGCAGGGAGAGGGAGAGCATGAGGATGCCGACAGGGCAGGGAGAGGGAGAGCATGAGGATGCCTGCAGGGAGAGGGAGAGCATGAGGATGCCTGCAGGGAGAGGGAGAGCATGAGGATGCCGACAGGGAGAGGGAGAGCATGAGGATGCCGACAGGGAGAGGGAGAGCATGAGGATGCCTGCAGGGAGAGGGAGAGCATGAGGATGCCGAGAGGGAGAGCATGAGGATGCCGACAGGGAGAGGGAGAGCATGAGGATGCCTGCAGGGAGAGAGAAAGCATGAGGATGCCGACAGGGCAGGGAGAGGGAGAGCATGCCGACAGGGCAGGGAGAGGGAGAGCATGAGGATGCCGACAGGGCAGGGAGAGGGAGAGCATGAGGATGCCGACAGGGCAGGGAGAGCATGAGGATGCCGACAGGGAGAGGGAGAGCATGAGGATGCCGACAGGGCAGGGAGAGCATGAGGATGCCGGCAGGGAGGATGCCGGCAGGGAGAGGGAGAGCATGAGGATGCCGACAGGGTAGGGAGAGGGAGAGCATGAGGATGCCGACAGGGAGAGGGAGAGCATGAGGATGCCGACAGGGCAGGGAGAGGGAGAGCATGAGGATGCCGACAGGGCAGGGAGAGGGAGAGCATGAGGATGCCGGCAGGGAGAGGGAGAGCATGAAGATGCAGGCAGGGAGAGCATGAGGATGCCGACAGGGCAGGGAGAGGGTGAGCATGAGGATGCCGACAGGGCAGGGAGAGGGAGAGCATGAGGATGCCGGCAGGGAGAGGGAGAGCATGAGGATGCCGGCAGGGTGAGGGAGAGCATGAGGATGCCGGCAGGGAGAGAGGGAGCATGAGGATGCCGGTAGGGAGAGGGAGAGGGAGAGCATGAGGATCCTGGCAGGGAGAGGGAGAGCATGAGGATCCTGGCAGGGAGAGGGAGAGCATGAGGATGCCGACAGGGCAGGGAGAGGGAGAGCATGAGGATGCCGACAGGGCAGGGAGAGGGAAAGCATGAGGATGCCGGCAGGGAGAGGGAGAGCATGAGGATGCCGGCAGGGAGAGGGAGAGCATGAGGATGCCGGCAGGGAGAGGGAGAGCATGAGGATGCCGACAGGGCAGGAAGAGCATGAGGATGCCGACAGGGCAGGGAGAGCATGAGGATGCCGACAGGGCAGGGAGAGCATGAGGATGCCGACAGGCCAGGGAGAGCATGAGGATGCCGACAGGCCAGGGAGAGCATGAGGTGAGGGAGAAAAGGAGCAAATATTGATGACTGATCTGATATCGCCGTGTTGTTCCTACAACATAATTAATGTTGGCACAACTGAGGTTAGGTTTAGGCACAGGTGTCACTGAGGTTAGGGTTAGGTCAAAGGGTGGGGTGCAGGGGAATATTCTGTCTTTGGACTGGGGTAACCAACTAATTACAGGTCAGTAGCAATGATGGTCCTGGAGCAACATTTATGTCGTAGGAACAACACCAATACGGCGATGTCAGATCGTGCAAATATTGATGGCATCCATCATTGCAAATGACCTGTAGTTAGTTGGTTACGAATAATGCCATCACAACAGTCTAATCCTAATGTACAGACTCCTGTTGGCTTCCATATGCGTATCAACATTCTTTCTAGCCATTAGTTTACTGATATTTCTTTCATGTTCACTCTGGTGCGTTCAGAGTAAAGAGAGAGGGAGCGAGAGAGCACGAGGACGCCGACAGGGCAGGCAGAGCAGGTGACATGGAGGTAAGTGAGAAAAGGAGCAAATATTGATGGTTAAGACCGAATAATGACATTACAACAGTTTAATCCTGATCATTTAAGCTGAGATATTCCCCTAAGTATGGCTCCTCATGTGTATTTCAAATAATACAATCAAGCAGGAAGAGTGCGTATGAGACAATGGCAGACAGGCAAGCAAAGATGAAGGTGCAGGAGAGGGAGGGGAGGAGCTTGGACCTTGCCCAAATCAGCCAAATGTGAATGTCATACCTAGTCAAACCCTACCAAATCAAATCAAATCAAATTTTATTTGTCACATACACATGGTTAGCAGATGTTAATGCGAGTGTAGCGAAATGCTTGTGCTTCTAGTTCTGACAATGCAGTAATAACCAACAAGTAATCTAACCTAACAATTCCACAACTACTACCTTATACACACAAGTGTAAAGGGATAAAGAATATGTACATAAAGATATATGAATGAGTGATGGTACAGAATGGCATAGGCAAGATGCAGTAGATGGTATAGTGTACAGTCTATACATATGAGATGGGTAATGTAGGGTATGTAAACATTATATTAAGTGGCATAGTTTAAAGTGGCTAGTGATACATGTATTACATAAAGATGGCAAGATGCAGTGGATGATATACAGTACAGTATATACATATACATATGAGATGAGTAATGTAGGGTATGTAAACATTATATTAAGTGGCATTGTGTAAAGTGGCTAGTGATACATTTTTACATAATTTCCATCAATTCCCATTATTAAAGTGGCTGGAGTTGAGTCAGTATGTTGGCAGCGGCCACTAAATGTTAGTGGTGGCTGTTTAACAGTCTGATGGCCTTGAGATAGAAGCTGTTTTTCAGTCTCTCGGTCCCTGCTTTGATGCACCTGTACTGACCTCGCCTTCTGGATGATAGCGGGGTGAACAGGCAGTGGCTCGGGTGGTTGTTGTCCTTGATGATCTTTATGGCCTTCCTGTGACATCGGGTGGTGTAGGTGTCCTGGAGGGCAGGTAGTTTGCCCCCGGTGATGCGTTGTGCAGACCTCACTACCCTCTGGAGAGCCTTACGGTTGTGGGCGGAGCAGTTGCCATACCAGGCGGTGATACAGCCCGACAGGATGCTCTCGATGGTGCATCTGTAGAAGTTTGTGAGTGCTTTTGGTGACAAGCCGAATTTCTTCAGCCTCCTGAGGTTGAAGAGGCGCTGCTGCGCCTTCTTCACAACGCTGTCTGTGTGGGTGGACCAATTCAGTTTGTCCGTGATGTGTACACCGAGGAACTTAAAACTTTCCACCTTCTCCACTACTGTCCCGTCGATGTGGATAGGGGGGTGCTCCCTCTGCTGTTTCCTGAAGTCCACAATCATCTCCTTTGTTTTGTTGACGTTGAGTGTGAGGTTATTTTCCTGACACCACACTCCGAGGGCCCTCACCTCCTCCCTGTAGGCCGTCTCGTCGTTGTTGGTAATCAAGCCTACCACTGTAGTGTCGTCCGCAAACTTGATGATTGAGTTGGAGGCGTGCATGGCCACGCAGTCGTGGGTGAACAGGGAGTACAGGAGAGGGCTCAGAACGCACCCTTGTGGGGCCCCAGTGTTGAGGATCAGCGGGGTGGAGATGTTGTTACCTACCCTCACCACCTGGGGGCGGCCCGTCAGGAAGTCCAGAACCCAGTTGCACAAGGCGGGGTCGAGACCCAGGGTCTCGAGCTTGATGACGAGTTTGGAGGGTACTATGGTGTTAAATGCTGAGCTGTAGTCGATGAACAGCATTCTCACATAGGTATTCCTCTTGTCCAGATGGGTTAGGGCAGTGTGCAGTGTGGTTGCGATTGCGTCGTCTGTGGACCTATTGGGTCGGTAAGCAAATTGGAGTGGGTCTAGGGTGTCAGGTAGGGTGGAGGTGATATGGTCCTTGACTAGTCTCTCAAAGCACTTCATGATGACGGAAGTGAGTGCTACGGGGCGGTAGTCGTTTAGCTCAGGTACCTTAGCTTTCTTGGGAACAGGAACAATGGTGGCCCTCTTGAAGCATGTGGGAACAGCAGACTGGGATAAGGATTGATTGAATATGTCCTTAAACACACCAGCCAGCTGGTCTGCGCATGCTCTGAGGACGCGGCTGGGAATGCCGTCTGGGCCTGCAGCCTTGCCAGGGTTAACACGTTTAAATGTTTTACTCACCTCGGCTGCAGTGAAGGAGAGCCCGCAGGTTTTTGTAGCGGGCCGTGTCAGTGGCACTGTATTGTCCTCAAAGCGAGCAAAAAAGTTATTTAGTCTGTCTGGGAGCAAGACATCCTGGTCCGCGACGGGGCTGGTTTTCTTTTTGTAATCTGTGATTGACTGTAGACCCTGCCACATACCTCTTGTGTCTGAGCTGTTGAATTGCGACTCTACTTTGTCTCTATACTGGGACTTAGCTTGTTTGATTGCCTTGCGGAGGGAATAGCTACACTGTTTTTGTATTCGGTCATGTTTCCGGTCACCTTGCCCTGGTTAAAAGCAGTGGTTCGCGCTTTCAGTTTCACGCGAATGCTGCCATCAATCCACGGTTTCTGGTTTGGGAATGTTTTAATCGTTGCTGTGGGTACGACATCGTCAATGCACTTTCTAATGAACTCGCTCACCGAATCAGCGTATTCGTCAATGTTGTTGTTGGACGCAATGCGGAACATATCCCATATAGGACACTACTTTCAGGAGAAATGGTTTCAAGATTTTCCTTGGCTCCATTACAGCCCCTCCTTAAAGGGGGTCCTCGGTGTCTATTGTGCTAAATACTTTGCAACACAAAAGTCTAAGCTTGGGTCAAAAACAGATTCAGCTTTTGTCATGACTGGCTTTCAAAATTGGAAGAAGGCACTGGAGAAATTTAGTGCGCATAAAGACAACCAGTGTCACAAACTAGCTGTGATGACTCGGATTCAGGAGCCACAGCCTGTTCATGTGCAACTTTCACGTGAGCTTGAAAGACGGCAGCAACAAGCGAGGAGAAATCTTATGAAGATTGTTGGGGGTGTGAAGTACTTGGCGTGGCAAAGTCAGGGTTTTCTAGGCTATGATAAGGAGAGTGGGAATTTCAGCCAGCTTCTAAAGTACAAGGCAGAGGGCGATGCAGGGCTGACCACCTGGCTGAAAGGTCACTTTGATTTCACCAGTCCCCAAAGGCAAAACTAAATTTTGAAGCTGGTGGGCAATATAATCGTCAAAGAAATCTTGTGGGAAATAACGTCAATGCCAGTGGTCCAGTTCGCACTTATCATTGATGGAACCCAGGAGTCGATCAGGAGTCAATATGTTTGATGGTACCCAGGATATATCAGGAGTTGATCAGGAGTCAATATGTTTGAATCCACCCAGGATATATCAGGAGTTGATCAGGAGTCAATATGTTTGACGGCACCCAGGATATATCAAGAGTTGAGCAGGAGTCAATATGTTTGATGGCACCCAGGATATATATATCAGGAGTTGATCAGGAGTCAATATGTTTGATGGCACCCAGGATATATCAGGAGTTGATCAGGAGTCAATATGTTTGATGGCACCCAGGATATATCAGGAGTTGAGCAGGAGTCAATATGTTTGATGGCACCCAGGATATATCAGGAGTTGAGCAGGAGTCAATATGTTTGATGGTACCCAGGATATATCAAGAGTTGAGCAGGAGTCAATATGTTTGATGGTACCC
This sequence comes from Salvelinus namaycush, assembly GCF_016432855.1. NCBI lineage: Eukaryota > Metazoa > Chordata > Actinopteri > Salmoniformes > Salmonidae > Salvelinus > Salvelinus namaycush. Next base: position 37,812,696 of record NC_052319.1, on the reverse strand, counting down.
AAGATATATATATCAGGAGTTGAGCAGGAGTCAATATGTTTGATGGTACCCAGGATATATCAAGAGTTGAGCAGGAGTCAATATGTTTGATGCATCCAGGATATATCAAGAGTTGAGCAGGAGTCAATATGTTTGATGGTACCCAGGATATATCAGGAGTTGAGCAGGAGTCAATATGTTTGATGGTACCCAGGATATATCAGGAGTTGAGCAGGAGTCAATATGTTTGATGGTACCCAGGATATATCAGGAGTTGAGCAGGAGTCAATATGTTTGATGGTACCCAGGATATATCAGGAGTTGAGCAGGAGTCAATATGTTTGATGGTACCCAGGATATATCAGGAGTTGAGCAGGAGTCAATATGTTTGATGGTACCCAAGATATATCAGGAGTTGAGCAGGAGTCAATATGTTTGATGGTACCCAGGATATATCAGGAGTTGATCAGGAGTCAATATGTTTGATGGTACCCAGGATATATCAGGAGTTGAGCAGGAGTCAATATGTTTGCTGGCACCCAGGATATATCAGGAGTTGAGCAGGAGTCAATATGTTTGATGGTACCCAGGATATATCAGGAGTTCATCAGGAGTCAATATGTTTGACTCTGTAGATGCAGATCTACAACCAATGGAACAATTCATGGAACTCTACGATGTGTCATCAACGACAGGGCAAAATATAGCCAAGATGGCATGTGATGTGATGATGCGTCTAGGCCTTCCTCTGTCCCAACTTCGAGGACAAACCTATGACGCTGGATGATTGCAGGGGGTGCAAGCCATTTTAAGGAAAGAACAACCGCTGGCTATGTATTGTCACTGGTCCACACTGCGTGAACTTAGTTACGCAGGCTGCAGGTGTAGCCTCTCCACTAGGAAGAGATTCAATGGGTCTGGTGCATGAATTGGGGGGCTTCTTTAATCAATCTGGCAAGTTCAAGGTGATTTTCCAGGAAATCGCAAAATCAAAGCATTGTTTCACCTCGTTGAAACCTCTCTGTCCCACCAGATGGACTGTTCGCACCCCTGCCATCCGCTCAGTTCTCAGCCAGTATGAGTCAGTGCTGACAGCCCTTGAAGAAATGGCATCATGCAGGTCATCTGACACTTCAACTAAGGCTAATGGTCTTCATGGAACATTTCTAAAAGGGAACACTGTGCTCGGCCTTGTAGTGGCTGAAGACCTGATGGGGGATTTGGAGTGCCTGAACACCTCTCTACAGCTTAGGAAACAGACCGTTTCAGGCATGTTGGAGGCTGTGGACCACGTCAAAACAAGAATGCAGGACAAGCAAATGGAGGAGCACTTTGATGTCTTGTTCACAAAAGCAACTGCTATGGCAACAAAGTTGGACCTACAACCTATTCAGATGCTTCATATCCGCAAACCTACAAAGCATTACACCGGTCAGGCTGCAGCCCATATCCATCCGGATGCCCAGTCTTTGTACAGAGCCCAATTCTACAACGCCTTGGACACAGTGAATACTCAATTCATAGAGAGGTTTGATCAAGCTGGATTCCACAAGCTGCAACAGCTTGAAAATGTGCTGCCACGCGGAGACATGGACAAGGTGGTAGACAAGTATCCTAAATTGAATTCAAGACTACTGCAGGTGCAGCTGGCCATGTTTGGGGCTAATTACACATATCAAACGAGCTCAGATGTTGCTAGCATTATTTGGGAAATGGTGCCAGAGGTGAGAGGTCTCTTCAGTCAGGTGGAAGCTTTAGTAAGGCTTCTGCTGGTCGTCCCTGCCTCCTCTGTAGAGGCTGAGAGGAGTTGTAGTGCCCTGAAGAGGCTTAAGACATGGCTTAGATCATCCATGAGTCAAACAAGGCTGAATAATGTGGCCATGTGTCACGTGCACCAGGAGAAACTGAACAGACTTGACTTTGAAGGTATAGGCCAGTCTATTATTGGTGTCCAAGATAAGCACAAAAAGGCCTTTGGATCCTTTGCTTGTTGAATGACAAGTCAAAACACATGTCATCGCCTGGAGAGGATATGAGAGAATAGGAGAGGAGAGCAGAGGAAAGGAGAAGAGATGACTGGAGAGCAGGGGAGAGGAGAGAAGAAGAAATGACTGGAGAGGAGAATATAGGACCAGAGGAGAGGAGGAAAGAGGGCTGGAGAAGATAGGATGAGAGGAGAGCAGAGCAAACACCCCTGCTGTCCACCCAAGTTTACTTGTAAATAAAAACAACAATTTGCTAAACCTTGGGAACAATATCTGGACTTGTATTCATATAACAATGCATATATTTATGTTTATATGATTATGGTTATACTTTATTAATCCCTAATCTCTGCCATTACATACAATGAAAGAAGATGATCACTTGGCTACATAGCTGATGCCTGCTGGACTGTTCATTAATCACGGTACTCCAATTTTTTGTTTATCTGTCCACCCCAGCCTCAAACTCAGGCCCTGTGTGTAGTTAACTGACCCTCTGCCCATTCATCGCCATTTTACCTGTTGTTGTCTTAGCTGATTAGCTGTCGTTGTCTTACCCGTTGTTGTCTTAGCTAGCTCTCCCAATCAACACCTGTGATTGCTTTATGCCTTGCTTTGTCTCTCTCAAATGTCAATATGCCTTGTATATTGTTGTTTAGGATAGTTATCATTGTTTTAGTTTTCTGCGGAGCCCATAGTCCCACTCAACATGCCTCAGATACCTCCTTTGTCCCACCTCCCACACGTACGTAGTACTAACTAGTACGTCCAGTGATGCAACCTTTCTTATCGTCAAAAAATGCCTGGGTTTACCTCCACATTACCCGTACCCCACCATACCCATCTGTACATTATGCCCTGAATCTAATCTACCACGCCCAGAAATCTGCTCCTTTTATTCTCTGTCCCCAACGCACTAGACGACCAATTTTGATAGCCTTTAGCCGTACCCTCATCCTACTCCTCCTCTGTTCCTCGGGTGATGTGGAGGTTAATCCAGGCCCCGCGTGTCCCCAGGCACTCATTTGTTGACTTCTGTAACCGAAAAAGCCTTGGTTTCATGCATGTTAACTTTAGAAGCCTCCTCCCTAAGTTTGTTTTACTCACTGCTTTAGCACACTCCGCCAACCCTGATGCCCTTGCCGTGTCTGAATCCTGGCATAGGAAGGCCACCAAAAATTAGATTTCCATCCCCAACTACAACATTTTCCATCAAGATAGAACTGCCAAAGGGAGAGGAGTTGCAATCTACTGCAGAGATACCTTGCAAAGTTATGTCATACTTTCCAGGTCTAAACCCAAACAGTTCGAGCTTCTAATTTTACAAATGAATCTCTCCAGAAAAAAGTCTCTCACTGTTGCCACCTGTTATAGACCCCCCTCAGCTCCCAGCTGTGCACTGGACACCATTTGTGAATTGATTGCCCCTCATCTATCTTCAGAGTTCGTTCTGTTAGGTGACCTAAACTGGGATATGCTTAACACCCTGGCAGTCCTACAATCTAAACTAGATTCCCTCAATCTCACACAAATTATCAAGGAACCTACCAGGTACAACCCCAAATCCGTAAACATGGGCACCATCATAGATATTATCCTGACCAACTCGCCCTCCAAATACACCTCTGCTGTTTTCAATCAGGATCTCAGCAATCACTGCCTCATTGCCTGCATCCGCTATGGGTCCGCGGTCAAACGGCCACCCCTCATCACTGTCAAACGCTCCCTAAAACACTTCTACGAGCAGGCCTTTCTAATCGACCTAGTCCGGGTATCCTGGAAGGATATGGACCTCATCCCGTCAGTAGATGATGCCTGGCTATTCTTTAAAAGTGCCTTCCTCACCATCTTAAATAAGCATGCCCCATTCAAAAAATGTTGAACTAAGAATAGATATAGTCCTTGGTTCACTCCAGACCTGTCTGCCCTTGACCAGCACAAAAACATCCTGTGGCGTTCTGCATTAGCATCGAATAGTCCCCGCGATATGCAACTTTTCAGGGAAGTCAGGAACCAATACACGCAGTCAGTCAGGAAAGCAAAGGCTAGCTTTTTCAAACAGAAATTTGCATCCTGGAGTACTAACTCAAAAAAGTTCTGGGACACTGTAAAGTCCATGGAGAACAAGAGCACCTCCTCCCAGCTGCCCACTGCTCTGAGGCTAGGAAACACTGTCACCACCGATAAATCAACTATAATTGAGAATTTCAATAAGCATTTTTCTACGGCTGGCCATGCTTTCTACCTGGCTACCCCTACCCCAGTCAACTGCCCGGCACCCTCCACAGCAACCCGCCAAAGCACCCACCATTTCTCCCTCACCCAAATCCAGATAGCTGATGTTCTGAAAGAGCTGCAAAATCTGGACCCCTACAAATCAGCCGGGCTAGACAATCTGGACCCTCTCTTTCTAAAATTATCTGCCGAAATTGTTGCAACCCCTATTACTAGCCTGTTCAACCTCTCTTTCGTATCGTCTGAGATTCTCAAAGATTGGAAAGCTGCCGCGGTCATCCCCCTCTTCAAAGGGGGTGACACTCTAGACCCAAACTGCTACAGACCTATATCTATCCTACCCTGCCTTTCTAAGGTCTTCGAAAGCCAAGTTAACAAACAGATTACCGACCATTTCGAATCCCACCGTACCTTCTCCGCTATGCAATCTGGTTTCAGAGCTGGTCATGGGTGCACCTCAGCTACGCTCAAGGTCCTAAACGACATCATAACCGCCATCGATAAGAGACATTACTGCGCAGCTTTAAGCACCAGCTGTCAGAGCAGCTCACAGATTACTGCACCTGTACATAGCCCATCTATAATTTAGGCCAAACAACTACCTCTTCCCCTACTGTATTTATTTTGCTCCTTTGCACCCCATTATTTCTATTTCTAATTTGCACATTCTTCCACTGCAAATCTACCATGCCAGTGTTTTACTTGCTATATTGTATTTATCTCGCCACCATGGCCTTTTTTTTGCCTTTAACCTCCTTTATCTCACCTCATTTGCTCACATTGTATATAGACTTATTTTTCTACTGTATTATTGACTGTATGTTTTGTTTATTCCATGTGTAACTGTTGTTGTGTGTCAAATTGCTATGCTTTATCTTGCAAATGAGAACTTGGGGGCGAGTTTGGTCCCCCCCAATGTTGACTCCATGGCCTATAGCCTTGGAACAAAGCAATACATTGTTTAAATCCTCACATTTTAAACCGACAGTAACTAACTTCATCTACAAAGGTGATGACAGTAAGAGAGCAGTTCTTTATTGTGGCAAAACATTAAAAAGGTCCAATTCCAAAACCTTATACCCTAAAGTCAAAATCTATAGAGGTATGATTGCACAAGCATAATTCATGCATTCAATGGAAGATTAGTGCAGAAACATACATGCACAGATCAAGTTAGGATTCGGGCCTAAGGATGTACTTGTTCATGTATTAAAAGCATTTGGATGGTGTAAGTATAGGCTGGAATTTATTTTCCCAGACGATTCCTGGGTGGGAGTGAATGATCCTACACTTCGTGGAGGAGTGGACTACAGCCCGTGACTTCATTTCAGAGGTGACACCTCATTGTCTTCAACCCAACAAGCCTATGCTTACATATTGGGGTGGCACGTAGCCTAGTGGTTAGAGCGTTGGGACAGTAAACGAAAGGTTGCGGGATCAAATCCCCGAGCTGACATGGTAAAAATCTGCCATTATAAAATAAGAATTTGTTCTTAACTGGACTAAATAAAGGTTCATAAAAATATAAAAACAACCTCCACTCTGACATACCCCAACCTATTGTTTCCAAGATCCTACCACAGGAAAATTACAGGTAGCTTTTTACAATGCAAAGAATTGCTACCTGAGAACAAATAAATAATATTCAGTTAGATGGGGTACTACAATCGCTCAGACCATTTTAGCACCTCAGATGTCATCATATGGTTCCTGAGATATTACACATTTCCCCAGGGATTGTGAGATCTAATAATCTGTTTAGCGTCAGGGCAACAAAAATGACCTGGAACACGGCCAGGCGAACCGCAAGGCGATTGCTTTAGGGAGGTTATTAGTGGTGGTCAGGGGCAGAGTCTGGTCTCCTCCGCCACGATACGCTCTCTGTACGTCTCCCGCAGCTTATTGATGGTTGCCATGGAGAGACTTCCTGGTTCCCTGAAGATTTCCTGTCAATATCAGGAAGAAGAGAAAGGAGGATTTCCTGTCAATATCAGCAAGAGAAAGGAGGCCTTCCTGTCAATCAGGAAGAAGAGAAAGGAGGCCTTCCTGTCAATATCAGGAAGAAGAGAAAGGAGTTAGTAAACTGTTTGTGGAACAGATTAAGTTACCAATATACACTGATCACAGACCCTAGATCTGTGCCTAAGGTTACTTCTCTCTTTTGGAGTACCTTACCTGCATGAAGGTGTGGCAGTCGTATGTAAAGGCTCCCTGGGTGATCAGTTTGAAGCGCTCACACACCTCGACCATGGAGCGGGCCTGCAGGATCTCAGCCTGGTGGTGGCGAATCAGAGTTAAGGCCACGCGGAACAGGATCTTAGAACCCTCGTAAAACAGGCAATCCCAGATCCGCAGAACTGTCTAGGGAAGACGAGAGATGTGAGAAAGACAAAGAGAATCATTATCTTACAGAGGGTGGTGATGACAGTATTTCAGTCTGGGTCCTGTGTCAACAAGCACACGGAAACACCCCCCCCCCCCCCAGACCCTCACCTCTACAGGCAGGACGTCGATGTAGAGGCAGATGAACCATTGGGAGACCACCAAGGTCCACATGACGTTGTGTTGGACCATGGCCTGCCACACGGCTGGGGCTTTGACCCTTACCAGCTCCCCCAACACCTCCTGGTCCGTCTTCAACCCCAGCATGGCCGGGCTGTAGTAGTCTACAACAACATGGACTGCTCAGGTTAATTCAGTTCTGTGTGTGAGATGAGGTTGTGTGTGTGTGTAAAATCAAATTTTATTTGTCACATGCGCTGAATACAATGGGTGTACACTATATAGCCCTTCCCAATGATGCAGAGTTAAAACAATATAATAAAAATAAATATATTAACACGAGGAATAAAATACACAAGAATGGAGCTGTATACAGGAAGTACCAGATCAATGTGCAGGGGTATGAGGTATTTGAGGTAGATATGTACATGAAAGCAGGGTAAAGTGACTAGGCATCAGGATAGATAATAATAAGAGTAATATAAAAAAAAAAACAGTAGCAGCAGCATATGATCAGTGTAAAGGTGTGTGTGTGGTACATAAATGGTATATATTCTGAGAAACATCCTGTGGTTATTAATCTTGTAATGTGAGCCTGACAAACCAACAGCAAACAGTGTCTTACCACAAGCCACGTGATCATGGTGCTATTGCACAGAAGCACACAGCAATAGAGCCTTCCAGGAGTGACGGACTCCATCCTAGCTGGAGGGGTGCTCTCATCTTATCTACTAACATAGATAGGGCTCTAACTCCTCTAGCTCCACAATGAAATAGGGTGCAGGCCAGGCAGCAGGCTGTTAGCCAACCTGCCAGCTTAGTGGAGTCTGCCAATAGCACAGTCAGTGTAGTCAGCTCAGCCATCCCCATTGAGACTGTGTCTGTGCCTCGACCTAGGTTGGGCAAAACTAAACATGGCGGTGTTCGCCTTAGCAATCTCATTAGGATAAAGACCTCCTCCATTCCTGCCATTATTGAAAGAGATCGTGATACCTCACATCTCAAAATAGGGTTACTTAATGTTAGATCCCTCACTTCAAAGGCAGTCATAGTCAATGAACTAATCACTGATCATAATCTTGATGTGATTGGCCTGACTGAAACATGGCTTAAGCCTGATGAATTTACTGTGTTAAATGAGGCCTCACCTCCTGGTTACATTAGTGACCATATCCCCCGTGCATCCCGCAAAGGCGGAGGTGTTGCTAACATTTACGATAGCAAATTTCAATTTACAAAAAAAAAAAAGACGTTTTCGTCTTTTGAGCTTCTAGTCATGAAATCTATGCAGCCTACTCAATCACTTTTTATAGCTACTGTTTACAGGCCTCCTGGGCCATATACAGCGTTCCTCTCTGAGTTCCCTGAATTCCTATCAGACCTTGTAGTCATAGCAGATCATATTCTAATTTTTGGTGATTTTAATATTCATATGGAGAAGTCCACAGACCCACTCCAAAAGTCTTTCGGAGCCATCATCGACTCAGTGGGTTTTGTCCAACATGTCTCTGGACCTACTCACTGCCACAGTCATACTCTGGACCTAGTTCTGTCCCATGGAATAAATGTTGTAGATCTTAATGTTTTTCCACATAATCCTGGACTATCGGACCACCATTTTATTACGTTTGCAATCGCAACAAATAATCTGCTCAGACCCCAACCAAGGAGCATCAAAAGTCGTGCTATAAATTCTCAGACAACACAAAAATTCCTTGATGCCCTTCCAGATTCCTTCTGCCTACCCAAGGACGTCAGAGGACAAAAATCAGTTAACCACCTAACTGAGGAACTCAATTTAACCTTGCGCAATACCCTAGATGCAGTTGCACCCCTAAAAACGAAAAACATTTGTCATAAGAAACTAGCTCCCTGGTATACAGAAAATACCCGAGCTCTGAAGCAAGCTTCCAGAAAATTGGAACGGAAATGGCGCCACACCAAACTGGAAGTCTTCCGACTAGCTTGGAAAGACAGTACCGTGCAGTACCGAAGAGCCCTCACTGCTGCTCGATCATCCTACTTTTCCAACTTAATCGAGGAAAATAAGAACAATCCAAAATTTCTTTTTGATACTGTTGCAAAGCTAACTAAAAAGCAGCATTCCCCAAGAGAGGATGGCTTTCACTTCAGCAGTAATAAATTCATGAACTTCTTTGAGGAAAAGATCATGACCATTAGAAAGCAAATTACGGACTCCTCTTTGAATCTGCGTATTCCTCCAGGGCTTAGCTGTCCTGGATCTGCACAGCTCTGCCAGGGCCTGGGATCGGGAGAGACACCTAAGTGTTTTAGTACTATATCTCTTGACACAATGATGAAAATAATCATGGCCTCTAAACCTTCAAGCTGCATACTGGATCCTATTCCTACTAAACTACTGAAAGAGCTGCTTCCTGTGCTTGGCCCTCCTATGTTGAACATAATAAACAGCTCTCTATCCACCGGATGTGTACCAAACTCACTAAAAGTGGCAGTAATAAAGCCTCTCTTGAAAAAGCCAAACCTTGACCCGGAAAATATAAAAAACTATCGGCCTATATCGAATCTTCCATTCCTCTCAAAAATTTTAGAAAAAGCTGTTGCGCAGCAACTCACTGCCTTCCTGAAGACAAACAATGTATACGAAATGCTTCAGTCTGGTTTTAGACCCCATCATAGCACTGAGACTGCACTTGTGAAGGTGGTAAATGACCTTTTAATGGCGTCAGACCGAGGCTCTGCATCTGTCCTCGTGCTACTAGACCTTAGTGCTGGCTTTGACACCATCGATCACCACATTCTTTTGGAGAGACTGGAAACCCAAATTGGTCTACACGGACAAGTTCTGGCCTGGTTTAGATCTTACCTGTCGGAAAGATATCAGTTTGTCTCTGTGAATGGTTTGTCCTCTGACAAATCAACTGTACATTTCGGTGTTCCTCAAGGTTCCGTTTTAGGACCACTATTGTTTTCACTATATATTTTACCTCTTGGGGATGTTATTCGAAACCATAATGTTAACTTTCACTGCTATGCGGATGACACACAGCTGTACATTTCAATGAAACATGGTGAAGCCCCAAAATTGCCCTCGCTAGAAGCCTGTGTTTCAGACATAAGGAAGTGGATGGCTGAAAACTTTCTACTTTTAAACTCGGACAAAACAGAGATGCTTGTTCTAGGTCCCAAGAAACAACGAGATCTTCTGTTAAATCTGACAATTAATCTTGATGGTTGTAAAGTCGTCTCAAATAAAACTGTGAAGGACCTCGGCGTTACTCTTGACCCTGATCTCTCTTTTGACGAACATATCAAGACTGTTTCAAGGACAGCTTTTTTCCATCTACGTAACATTGCAAAAATCAGAAATTTTCTGTCCAAAAATGATGCAGAAAAATTAATCCATGCATTTGTTACTTCTAGGTTAGACTACTGCAATGCTCTACTTTCCGGCTACCCGGATAAAGCACTAAATAAACTTCAGTTAGTGCTATATACGGCTGCTAGAATCCTGACTAGAACCAATAAATTTGATCATATTACTCCAGTGCTAGCTTCCCTACACTGGCTTCCTGTTAAGGCAAGGGCTGATTTCAAGGTTTTACTGTTAACCTATAAAGCGTTACATGGGCTTGCTCCTACCTATCTTTCCGAGTTGGTCCTGCCGTACATACCTATACGTACGCTACGGTCACAAGACGCAGGCCTCCTAATTGTCCCTAGAATTTCTAAGCAAACAGCGGGAGGCAGGGCTTTCTCCTATAGATCTCCATTTTTATGGAACGGTCTGCCTACCCATGTGAGAGACGCAGACTCGGTCTCAACCTTTTAAGTCTTTACTGAAGACTTATCTCTTCAGTAGGTCATATGATTGAGTGTAGTCTGGCCCAGGAGTGTGAAGGTGAACAGAAAGGCTCTGGAGCAACGAACCGCCCTTGCTGTCTCTGCTTGGCCAGTTCCCCTCTCTCCACTGGGATTCTCTGCCTCTAACCCTATTACGGGGGCTGAGTCACTGGCTTACTGGTGCTCTTTCATGCCGTCCCTAGGAGGGGTGCGTCACTTGAGTGGGTTGAGTTACTGACGTGATCTTCCTGTCTGGGTTGGCACCCCCCTTGGTTTGTGCTGTGGTGGAGATCTTTGTGGGCTATACTCGGCCTTGTCTCAGGATTGTAAGTTGGTGGTTGAAGATATCCCTCTAGTGGTGCGGGAGCTGTGCTTTGGCAAAGTGGGTGGGGTTATATCCTTCCTGTTTGGCCCTGTCCGGGGGTATCATCGGATGGGGCCACAGTGTCTCCTGACCCCTCCTGTCTCAGCCTCCAGTATTTATGCTGCAGTAGTTTATGTGTCGGGGGGCTAGGGTCAGTTGGTTATACCTGGAGTACTTCTCCTGTCTTATCCAGTGTCCTGTGTGAATTGAAGTATGCTCTCTCTAATTCTCTCGTTCTCTCTTTCTTTTTCTCTCTCTGAGAACCTGAGCCCTAGGACCATATGTCACGGCAAACCGGGCATGATGACTCCTTGCTGTCCCCAGTCCACCTGGCCTTGCTGCTGTTCCAGTTTCAACTGCTCTGCCTGCGGTTATGGAACCCCTAGCTGTCCCAGACCTGCTGCTTTCAACTCTTAATGATCGGCTATGAAAAGCCAACTGACTTTTATTCCTGATTATTATTTGACCATGCTTGTCATTTATGAACATTTTGAAAATCTTGGCTCTCTCTAATTCTCTCCTTCTCTCTTTCTTTCTCTCTCTCGGAGGACCTGAGCCCTAGGACCATACGTCAGGACTACCGGGCATGATGACTCCTTGCTGTCCCCAGTCCACCTGGCCTTGCTGCTATTCCAGTTTCAACTGTTCTGCCTGCGGTTATGGAACCGCCACCTGTCCCAGACCTGCTGTTTTCAACTCTTAATGATCGGCTATGAAAAGCCAACTGAAAATTATTCCTGATTATTATTTGACCATGCTTGTCACTTATGAACATTTTGAACATCTTGGCATAGTTCTGTTATAATCTCCACCCGGCACAGCCAGAAGAGGACTGGCCACCCCTCATAGCCTGGTTCCTCTCTAGGTTTCTTCCTAGGTTTTGGCCTTTCTAGGGAGTTTTTCCTAGCCACCGTGCTTCTTCACCTGCATTGCTTGCTGTTTGGGGTTTTAGGCTGGGTTTCTGTACAGCACTTCGAGATATTAGCTGATGTACGAAGGGCTATATAAAATAAACTTGATTGATTGATTGATTGATTCCACAAATAAATTGGTCTACAACTACTGTATGTACAGTGGCCTAGGAAGTAGTTACACCTTTTGACTTGTTCCACATTTTGTTGTGTTACAGGCCGAATATAACATTTTATTGTGATTTGTGGGTCACTGGCCTACACACAATACCCCCATAATGTCAAAGTAGAATTATGAATTTTGAAATGTTTACAAATTAATTTAAAAAAAATTAAACCTTTGTTATGGCAAGCCTAAATAAGTTCAGGAGTAAAAATTTGCTTAAAAAGTCGTAAGTTGCATGGACTCACTCAGTGTGCAATAATAGTGTTTAACCCGATTTTTTAATGACTACAATACCTCATCTTTGTACCCCACACAAACAATTATCTGTAAGGTCGAGCAGTGAATTTCAAACCCAGATTTAACCACAAAGACCAGGGAGGTTTTCCAATGGTTTGCAAAGAAGGGCCCCTATTGGTAGACGGGTACTGGGAGATGGGAGAACCTGCCAGAAGGACAACAGTCTCTACAGCACTTCACCAATCTGGGCTTTATGGGAGAGTGACCAGACGGAAGCCACTCCTGAGAACAAGGCACATGACAGCACGCCTGGAGTTTGTAAAAAGGCACGTGAAAGACTGAGATCATAAGGCACAAGATTCTGTGGTCTGAGATAAAAATGTAACTCTTTGGCCTGAAAGCAAAGTGCTATGTCTGGAGAAAACCATGCACAGCTCATCACCCATCTAACACCATCCCTACCGTGAAGCATGGTGGTGGCAGCATCATGCTATGGGGATGCTTTTCAGCAGCAGGGACTGGGTGACTGGTAAGGATAGAGGAAACAATGAATGGAGCCAGATACAGGCAAATCCCTGATGAGAACCTGCTTCAGAGTGCAAACGACTTTAGACTGGGGGGGAGAAGATTTACGTTCCAAAGGTACAATGACCTTAAGCATAGAGCTAAAGCAACGTTGGAATGGCTTCAGAACAAGAATGTGAAAGTCCTTGTGTGGCCCAGCCAAAGCCCAGACTTGAATACAAAAAAAATCGTGAAAAAATTCTGCAAGGAAGAATAGTAGAAAATCCCCAAATCCAGATGTGCAAAGCTGATACAGACATACCCAAGATGACTCAAAGCTGATACAGACATACCCAAGATGACTCAAAGCTGTAATTGTCACCAAAGGTGCTTCTACAAAGTATTGACTCAGGGGTGTGAATACTGATATACATTTGATATCTGTATTTTATTGTGAATAAATTTGCAAAAATGTCTAAATACATGTTTTCACTTTGTCATTATAGGGTATTGTGTGTAGATGGCTGAAAAGAAAAAAATTATATTTAATCCATTTTGAATTCAGGCTGTAACAACAAAATGTGGAATAAGTCAAGGGGTATGAATACTTTCTGAAGGCACTGTACATGCACACCTCACCACACACATCCTCTCACACAACCACGCATGCACACAGGCATACAAACACAGACGAGCAGACAGACACAACAGGAGTGTGTGGTACTAACCGGGGAGTATTCTTCCCAATAAAGCATCCATCAGCCAGAAGGACTTCTCTTCATCCTTAGTGATGATGATGAGGTAGCCTGCAATGAAATTCATACCCTAGAATAGAGAGAGAAACTATAACTCCCTTCACACACACACACCTGTGCACACATGGTATGCACACAACACACACACACTATAGAGAACAGGTGAGGTATAAGCAGTTATGGCTGGGGACAGAACAGGTACAAGCAGAAGAGGCGACAGGAGACGTACAATACACACAAGGTACGTCAGACAGGAGACAAGTGAAATCCACTCAGTTAACAGATTATTTATACCTGGAGCGGGCTCTCCAACCATGTTCCTGGAAAGTTACCGTCCTGTAGGTTTTCACTCCAACCCTAATCGAGTGCACCTGATTCCAATAATTAGCTGGTTGATAAGCCAATTAGGTTAGTTACAACTGGGGTTGGAGCGAAAACCTACAGGAGGGTAGCTCTCCAGGAACAGGGTTGGAGAACCCTGGTTTATAGTATAGTGTTGCCATCACTAGCATATAGAGTCTGCTGCCTGTATACATAGACTTGAAATCACTGGCCACTTTAATAAACGGAACACTAGTCACTTTAATCATGTCTACATATTTTGCATTACCCATCTCATATACTGTATCTTAGTCTATGCCGCTCTGACATCGCTCATCCAAATATTCTTAATTCCAGTCCTTTATTAGATTTGTGTGTATTGGGTGTAAGTTGTGTAATTGTTAGATATTACTTGTTAGATATTACTGCACTGTCGGAGCTAGAAGCACATGCATTTCACTACACCCGCAATAACATCTGCTAAATACGTGTATGTGACGAATAAAATTTGATTTGATATAAGGCCCAGTACCTGGCAGTATCCCACAACCTGGTTGTGGTGTCCGTATGCCAGCAGCACATTGTACAGGGCCTTCTGCAGACAGGGCTCAGAGCTCTTCCGGAACTGCACGTTTTCGGGGAATGTCCTGTGCATGTCTACCAAGACAGGACACTCAACCATCAACCAATCATAAAGGAATCATCAGGGTCTTGATCATCAGGGAACGAAACTGAAGAAAATTGACAGTAACAGGGACCTCAAAAGCACTAATTTCTGTTTTCTGTTGCAAAACACTATAAAACATTTTATATTGCATGCCCTAATGAACATGTTCCAGATGCATCCACGGCAGGTGAGCTGAGTTAAGTAGAGGTGATTACAATCATGTGAATATAGTTACACTACCTATGCGGACTGTCTCCTCCAGCTTGGCGTCGTGCTGCTGCTCGGTGCCCAGCAGAGAGTGGTAGTACCCCGGGTTCTTCTCCAGGTGTTCCTGGGCACCGCTGGCTGCCATCCAGATCTGGGCTCGGTGCTCGTTGGGCACACCCTTACGCACGTACCGCTTCACTAAGGGAACCGAAACCATGACTAAAGCCCTTTTTTTTTATTTTTAAATGTATGCACTCACTACTGTAAGTTGCGCTGGATAAGTGTTTGCTAACTAAAATGTAAACGTGTGTGTTTCTCCCTCTCGCTCGCTCTGTGTCTCACCCTTCTGGTTATTTTCCACGTTGACTTTCCCCTGCAGGAGTTTGGACCACTTGGCAGACTGCCTGTTGAGAACGGCTACATATTGAGCCATCATCTCCTCATAGGATTCATAACCCTCAGGCCTCTCAAACCCATAGGTGTCAACCCTATAGAGACAGGGTCAGGCCGGGAAGAGACACACACACTTAAATAACTATGGATCATTCAGATCTATATGACCCACATTTTAGACCCAGCAGACTGTATTGATCACAGCCTGTAAAAGCACAGTGATAGTCAGATGACCTGACATTGGCCAAGCCTTAGCTACAATAACCCAGACTAGGTGGTTGGTAAGGATTTCTGTGACAGATAGCCAGCTATAGAATCAGATAATATGCTGTTGAATCAACCCGTGTGAAATTACAACCCGAGAGACAAGCTGATTAGAGCAAAAACCAAGCCAAACGAGGAAAGATCCCGAGAGAGAGTTCAAACATCCTTAAAAGATAAATATATAATTTATTGTTTTGATCATTAAAACGTTCATCATGCATAGGTCGGCTGTTATTAAAACATGATTTACAAGATAAGCGTTACCTGTCATTCGCGTTAATGCGGTTGTTCAGGTGAAGCCGGGAAGAGATGTTTCCGTTCGTTCCACTCTCCATAGCGTGAACTCCTCCGAATTGACCGTAACATGTGAAAACGCACCCCATTAGTAGATTGTCTGATCCACCAACTTCAACAGTGCGCAGTTACATTAGAAATCAATGTAACTGCCAGTCCGCATAGGGGGAGAGATACTGCGGTAGCTGGCTCGGAGGTATCAAATGCAGGCCACTATTGAACGTTTCTAGCGCTGCGGGAACCGTATTTACTTTGCTTTGTTCCGGGTCAATGTGGACCGCGCCGACTTTCAATGTAGCAACTGCTTGCTTGTGGAGGACTACAGGAGCGACGTAGCTACTCCTAACAAGCAAGTAGCAAACATACACAAGCTACTGGGGAACACACGCCCGTTAGTTTTTATTTTTCTTCCAACACAGTTGCCGAACGCGGCACTGGTCTGGTGGAATTTTCGCCGCCGTGTCGGCTCTCTACAGACGACTGGCCGGTGCTCAGCAGGGTTCCATCCCCGAAGGGGTCTCCCCCTTCCCTGGAGAACGGAGCCGTTCTCGACCCACCCAACCAGCTATGGATGTACGTCACTCGCCGTGGAAGTCGAAGAAAGCGTCCTCTGCCAACGGGGGTCTCCATGGAGATGTTGAACCCGGATCTAATAGACCAGAAACAGCTTTGCCGTCCTGGATCCAGAGGTTCCGGCGCCTTCTTCCTTGGGGGCTTCACATTCAAGATCGGATCCGCAGGTACCTGCGTCTTTGTGCTCGGTTCTGTCTCCCTCTCCGGTGGCTTCTACCTCGGGTTCAGATCCTCGGATCTCCCACCCTCATCAGACCGTGAGGCTGCCTGAGAGACCGGTGTGGTGCCAAAAATCTCCCCCCTGACAGAATTTCCCCCCCTTCGCGTGAACTAGCACACACTCAATTCTTCATTGCTGCGACTTGCTTGCTAGTTGAGATTTCTGCTCTTCACTCTGTTGTCAGTTTAGCCACTGATCTAAGAAGCAGAAAGCAATGTTTATTTGTGTCCTTCAAGGCAGCTGTCAATGATCACGTTAGGCTGCGTTTCATTTTTTTTTTATGACGGTTTGATCACGGGAGGAAATTAGAAGAGGGGGATTTAGTTAAGGCCATTTTCTTGCCTGCCGAAATTCTCTCCCCCCTTCTAATTTCCTTAATTTTGTCACTAGAGTCAAATACTTTTTTCTTAAATTTTTGCCTAAAATGACATACCCAAATCTAACTGCCTGTAGCAAGGATATGCATATTCATCTAATTTTATTGGTCACATACACATGGTTAGCAGATGTTATTGCGAGTGCAGCGAAATGCTTCATTTAATTTCACATTTAATTTGAAAGGAAACACTTTGAAGTTTGTGGAAATGAATGTAGGATAATAACACATTAGATCTGGTAAATGATAATACAAAGAAAAAAACATTTTTTTTTTTTTGTACCATCATCTTTGAAATGCAAGAGAA
Organism: Salvelinus namaycush; assembly: GCF_016432855.1. Taxonomy (NCBI): domain Eukaryota; kingdom Metazoa; phylum Chordata; class Actinopteri; order Salmoniformes; family Salmonidae; genus Salvelinus; species Salvelinus namaycush. The sequence goes on along the minus strand of NC_052319.1, from coordinate 37,795,611 downwards.
AGGCCATAATGTATTATTCCAGCCCAGGCGCAAGCAGTGTATGTGCAAAGTTTTAGACTGATCCAATTAACCATTGCATTTCTGTTCAACATTTTTAATCAAGACTGCCCAAATGTGCCTAATTGGTTTCTTTATAACTTTTCAAGTTCATAACTGTGCACTCTCCTCAAACAATAGCATGGTATTATTTCACTGTAAATTGGACAGTGCAGTTAGATTAATATGAATTTAAGCTTTCTGCCAAAATCAGATACAGTTGAAGTCAGAAGTTTGCATACACCTTAGGCAAATACATTTAAACTCAGTTTTTCACAAATCCTGACATTTAATCCTAGTAAAAATTCCCTGTCTTAGGTCAGTTAGGATCACCACTTTATTTTAAGAATGTGAAATGTCAGAATGATAGTAGAGAGAATTATTTATTTCAGCTTTTATTTCTTTCATCACATTCCCAGTGGGTCAGAAGTTTACATACACTCAATTAGTATTTGGTAGCATTGCCTTAAAATTGTTTAACTTGGGTCAAACGTTTTGGGTAGCCTTCCACAAGCTTCCCACAATAAGTTGGGTGAATTTTGGCCCATTCCTCCTGACAGAGCTGATGTAACCGAGTCAGGTTTGTAGGCCTCCTTGCTTGCGCACACATTTTCAGTTCTGCTCACAAATTTTCTATAGGATTGAGGTCAGAGCTTTGTGATGGCCACTCCAATACCTTGACTTTGTTGTCCTTAATCCATTTTGCCACAACTTTGGAAGTATGCTTGGGGTCATTGTCCATGTGGAAGACCCATTTGCGACCAAGCTTTAACTTCCTGACTGATGTCTTGAGATGTTGCTTCAATATATCCACATAATTTCCCTGCCTCATGATGCCATCTATTTTGTGAAGTGCACCAGTCCCTCCTGCAGCAAAGCACCCCCACAACATGATGCTGCCACCCTCATGCTTCACGGTTGGGATGGTGTTCTTCCCCCTTTTTCCTCCAAACATAATGATGGTCATTATGGCCAAACAGTTCTATTTTTGTTTCATCAGACCAGAGGACATTTCTCCAAAAAGTACGATCTTTGTCCCCATGTGCAGTTGTAAACATGGGGACAAAGGTTTTGGAGCAGAGGCTTCTTCCTTGCTGAACGGCCTTTCAGGTTATGTCCATATAGGACTCGTTTTACAGTGGATATAGATACTTTTGTACATGTTTCCTCCAGCATCTTCACAAGGTCCTTTACTGTTATTCTGGGATTGATTTGCACTTTTCGCACCAAAGTACGTTCATCTCTAGGACACAGAACGCGTCTCCTTTCTGAGTGGTATGACGGCTGCGTGGTCCCATGGTGTTTATACTTGCCTACTATTGTTTGTACAGATGAACGTGGTACCTTCAGGCGTTTGGAAATTGCTCCCAAGGATGAACCAGACTTGTGGAGGTCTACAATAGGTCTTGGCTGATTTCTTTGGATTTTCCCATGATAGGCAAAGAGGCACTGAGTTTGAAGGTAGACCTTGAAATACATCCATAGGTACGCCTCCAATTGACTCAAATTATGTAAATTAGCCTGTGAGAAGCTTCTAAAGCCAGGACATAATTTTCTGGAATTTTCCAAGGGGGTGTGGTATAAACAATTGTTGGAAAAATGAGTAGATGTCCTAACCGACTTCCCAAAACTATAGTTTGTTAACAAGAAATTTGTAGAGTGGTTGAAGAACGAGTTTTAATGACTCCAACCTAAGTGTATGTAAACTTGCGACTTCAACTGTATGTCTATGTCCTGGGAAATGTTCTTGTTACTTACAAACTCATTAGCCTACGTTAGCTCAACTGTCCGCGGGGGACCCACCAATCCTGTAGAGGTTAACCTTTATATAACTAAGTCAATGAAGAACAAATGGGACTCCCAATCACGGCCGGTTGTGATACAGCCTGATTTTGAACCAGGGTGTCTGTAGTGACACCTCAAGCACTGAGATGCAGTGCCTTAGACCACTGCGCCACTCAGGATTCCCTGATCCAAGATGATTCAAGACCAGCTCAGTTAATCCCTACCATTGTGACAGTGAGTCGTCATAATGCTGCATCAAATGTACATGATCTTAGGGGCATTGGCAAACACAATGTAAGTAACTTAATTTATGTGCCCCTAATTGCATAAGCCTATGAACCAGAGTTACACTGTTAGCATTGAGGCGGTGTGCCCTAGTAGGAATACCACTTTGTGCAGCTCACCCTGCACTATTAGCTCCAATATAAATAACATGAGTAAGTCTACTTCTGATAAGCTTCCCAGTAAAGCATTAAAAACAATCAAGCAACCCAGAAAAGTGGTAAAAATATTCATATTAACATGCAGCCTGAGAAACAAGGTCCATGAAGTCAATAACTTGCTTGTAACATATGACATTGATATTCTGACTATCTCTGAAACTCACTTATATAATACGTTTAATGATACAGTGGTAGCAATACATGGCTATAACATCTACCGAAAAGACAGAAATGCCAACGGGGGTGGTGTTGCGGTCTATATTCAGAACCACATTGCTGTAAAGCTTAGAGATGATCTAATGTTAAATACTGTTGAAGTAATATGGCTACAGGTTCATCTGCCACACCTAAAGGCTATTATTTTGGGAAGCTGCTATAGACCACCATTTGCTAACAGTCAGTATCTGGATAACGTGTGAAATGCTTGATAATGTATGTGATATCAACAGAGAAGTATATTTTCTGGGTGATTTAAATATTGACTGGCTCTCATCAAGCTGCCCACTCAAGAAAAAATGTCAAACTCTAACCAGTGCCTCCAACCTGGTTCAGGTCGTCAGTCAATCTAAGCAGGGTAGTTACAAACAAGCACATGAATTAAATCATCATCAACATGTATTGATCACATCTTTACTAAAGCTGCAGAAATTAGCTTTAAAGCAGTATCCAAATCCATAAGATGTGGTGATCACAATATAATAGCCATATCTAGGAAAACCAAAGTTCCAAAGGCTGGGCCTAATATAGTGTATAAGAGGTCATACAAGAAGTTTTGTAGTGATTCATATGTTGATGATGTAAATAATATTTGTTGGTCTGAGGTGTGTAATTATTTATGTCACCTTTATTTAATCAGGTAGGCCAGTTGAGAACAAGTTCTCATTTACAACTGCGACCTGGCCAAGATAAAGCAAAGCAGTGCGACAAAAACACAGTTACACATGGGATAAACAAACGTACAGTCAATAACACAATAGAAAAATCTGTATACAGTGTGTGCAAATGAAGTAAGGAGGTAAGGCAATAAATAGTCCGATAGTGGCGAAGTAATTACAATTTAGCAATTTACATTGGAGTGATATATGTGCAGATGAGGATGTGCAAGTAGAAATACTGGTGTGCAAAAGAGCAGAAAAACAAAAATAGGTAGTTGGTTGGATGGGCTATTTACAGATGGGCTGTGTATAGCTGCAGCGATCAGTAAGCTGCTCTGACAGCTGATGCTTAAAGTTAGTGAGGGAGATATAAGTCTCCAACTTCAGTGATTTTTGCAATTCGTTCCAGTCATTGGCAGCAGAGAACTGGAAGGAAAGGCGGCCAAAGGCCGGCTTTGGGGATGACCAGTGAAATATACCTGCTGGAGCGCATGCTACGGGTGGGTGTTGCTATGGTGACCAGTGAGCTGAGATAAGGCGGGGCTTTACCTAGCAAAGACTTATCGATGACCTGGAGCCAGTGGGTTTTGCGACGAATATGTAGCGAAGACTAGCCAACGAGAGCATACAGGTTGTTGCGAAATAGGAAGCCGATTCTAGATTTAACATTGGATTGGAGATGCTTAATGTGAGTCTGGAAAGAGAGTTTACAGTCTAGCCAGACACCTAGGTATTTATAGTTGTCCACATATTCTAAGTCAGAACTGTCCAGAGTAGTGATGCTAGTCGGGCGGGCGGGCGGGTGCGGGCAGCGGTCGGTTGAAGAGCATGCACTTCGTTTTACTTGCGTTTAAGAGCAGTTGGAGGCCACGGAAGGAGTGTTGTATGGCGTTGAAGCTCGTTTGGAGGTTTGTTAACATAGTGTCCAAAGAAGGGCCAGATGTATACAGAATAGTGTCGTCTGCGTAGAGGTGTATCAGAGAATCCCCTACAACAAGAGCGGCATCATTGATATATACAGAGAAAAGAGTCGGCCCGAGAATTGAACCCTGTGGCACCCCCATAGAGACTGCCAGAGGTCCGGACAACAGGCCCTCCGATTTGACACACTGAACTCTATCTGAGAAGTAGTTAGTGAACCAGGCGAGACAGTCATTAGAGAAACCAAGAGGAGTCTACCGATAAGAATGTGGTGATTGACAGAGTCGAAAGCCTTGGCCAGGTCGATGAAGATGGCTGCACAGTACTGTCTTTTATCGATGACGGTTATGATATCGTTAATGAGGAGCATCCAGACGCTGCACTTGACACATTTATGAAATTGCTTATTCCAGTTACTAATAAGCACGCACCCATTAAAACTGTTAAATCCCCTTGGATTGATGAGGAATTGAAAAATTGTATGGTTGATAGGGATGAGGCAAAAGGTATGGCAATTAAGTCTGGCGGCCCAACTGATTGGCAAACGTACTGCAAATGAATAAATCATGTGACTAAAAAAATAAAAATAAACTACACTATGAAACATAAATTATGTAAAGAATGATTTAAAAAAGTTTTGGGGCACCTAAATTACATTTTGGGGAAAAAAGTCAACTCGGCTCCATCATTCATTGCATCAGATAGCTCATTCATCACAAACCCCACTGATATTGCCAACTACTTGAATTACCTTTTCATTGGCAAGACAAGCAAACTTAGGGATGACATCACTACTTTTATTTATGAGAGGTATTGACATGTTGAATGCACTGAGCTGTCTGTCTAAACTACTGGCACACAGCTCGGACACCCATGCATACCCCACAAGACATGCCACAAGAGGTCTCTTCACAGTCCCAAAGTCCAGAACAGACTATGGGAGGCACACAGTACTACATAGAGCCATGACTACATGGAACTCTATTCCACATCAAGTAACTGGCGCAAGCAGTAAAATTAGATTTAAAAACAGATAAAAAACACCTTATGGAACAGCGGGGACTGTGAAGCAACAATGACATTGGCACAGACACGTGTACACACACACACACACACGGATTTAGTACTGTAGATATGTGGTAGTGGTTGAGTAGGGGCCTGAGGACACACAGTGTGTTGTGAAATCTGTGAATGTATTGTAATGTTTTTAAAATTGTATAAACTGCCTTAATTTTGCTGGACCCCAGGAAGAGTAGCTGCTGCTTTGGCAGGAACTAATGGGGATCCATAAAATACAAATACCTCAGGTATATTAATAACTTCAGCAAATGCTACATTCAACCTATACTGTAGGCCTAAAGTCTACTGCTGTAATTCACTACTCTAGGCATATCTATTGTATGATCTCGAGGGCGTTTGAACATCACAAGCTTTAAAGTGGCAACTGTGATCAGGTGAGAATTTTTGTTGTCTAAATAGAGTGCTTGTTTTGCTTTCCATCCTCAACGGTCTTCTTTGTTCTATCAAGCCTGGTAACAACCAATGACAGTGTTGAGCCTTTATGTTAACGTTATGGATTTACACACAAAAGACTGGCCTACTTTCCACGCTCGCATAGAGCCCCACAGTGTGTAGGTGTCATAATACCCATAAAACCTAGCAGTCAAACAGGAAAATTGTTCCAATCGTTTTTCCACCGTTACATTTTCCCATAGGGGATTTTTAGAAACACTTAAAATAAGGGCTGTGTAGGCTTACACTGGCGTGACATTTTGATAACCATGTAAATCTCTCTCGGACCAGGTGACAATATATTCAGCCCTATTTACTCTGATTCAAAAATGCTAATTAGCATCAAAGTAGACATCATGCAAAACTGTAAATCCCTGCAAGCTCCTGCATGTCATCTCTAGCTGACACCTTTGCTAACAGGTATTGTGTCCATTTAAAACTTGCACAAGACAGTTCACAGAATTGTCCATTTAAAGAAATTTAGCAAATTTATTAATTACTGCATTTAGCTAACATTAGATAATTAATCCAGCGATTCTTACCACTGCCTTGATTCGGCAGTCTCGTCCAGATCATCATGGAATTTGTAGTTCTTTATGATAGCCATATTAGCAGCTAATTAGCGCTTCATTTTTGGGGGTAAATACAGGCGAATATATTGATAAGTCACCTTGTCCTAGAGTGATTTACACGGTTATCAAAACATCACGCCAGGGTAAGCCTACGTGAAACACAGCCCTTATTTTAAGTGAAAAATGTATGGTGGAAAAACAATTGGAACCATTTCCCTGTTTGACCACTAGGTTTTATGGGTATTATGACTCATTTGGTGGTACTCTGTAGCAGCTTTCCCAAACTCGGTGCTGTGCCCCACCGGGTGCACGTTTATTTTTTTGCCCTAGCACAAATTGTGCCGTCTGGTTTGCCTAATATAAGAAATTTTAAATTATTTTTTACTTTTGATACTTAAGTATATTTGATCATTTACTTTTGATAGTTAAGTATATTTAAAACCATATACATTTAGATTTTTACTCAAGTAGTATTTTACTGGGTGACTCACTTTTACTTGAGTCATTTTCTATTAAGGTATGTATCTTTACTTTTACTCAAGTATTACAATTGGGTACTTTTTCCACCACATTGTGTTCAGTAGGGTGAAACGTTAAAACATGTTCGTAATAGCAATAGAGACTGTTCACTAAAATGTATAGGAGACTGAATCATCACATTACAGCAAAACATGGTTTATTCAACATTCCTTTCCAAACTAACCATACCTGTATGATTGGTGAATGTCAAAGCGTAAATATTGCTTGTTCACAAAGGCATTAATACTGAATGGATTGCGCTCTCTCTCTCAACATGCGAACGGACACACACCGCCCTCTAGTATTGCTTGGTGGTTTTGTCTTTGGAGTGTTGAAATTATGTAATGCAGAAGTACACAACTCACAGTCCTTGAGGGCCACAGTCCATAGCTGCCGAAAGTAGTTTGGGGGTGGGGATGCCGCATTTATTTTTAGGGTGTGGGGGGAGAATTGCCCACGCTAAAGATGTCTAGATTGGTCCGCTAATACAGGACTAGTAAAGGCCCAGTACTCTACTTTTGTGTTAAAAAAAAAACAACTAAATGTATTTGAGTGTTTACCAGCATTTGTAACTTCAGTCTGATAATTCTGTACAAAACAGTTAATCTGAATATAAAAGTACTTGCTTGATATGTTTTCCAGTTTCTTGAAATAATTTGCAAATGCAACTTATTTCTATGTGAACACTGAAATGGTCTATTCATTCCTTTTCCATAGACACTCTTATCCAGAGCATTTTACCATAGTGAATGCATACATTTTCATACTTTTTTTGTACTGGTCCCCCGTGGGAATCCAACCCACAACCCTAGCATTGCAAGCGCCATTCTCTACCAACTGAGCCACATCACATCACAAACCACTTGATGTCTCCATGTACTCAGTTACTGTATTGGTCATTGTTTTTCTTCATGGTGATGGAAAGTCTACCGGTACAAACCTAGATGACCAGCCTATGTACAATACAGTAATGTACATGTACATTAAGTGGTTTGTAAGGATGGTAAATGAATACTGCACAAAAACTGGTTGTTTTCCATGTCATTTGATCAAGAAAAATATTTAATGTGATGTGGATGTTTTGTGTCTTTGCCCATAACTCTGCACCTTTTGATGTAAATGTTTGAGGACAGGGTTTTGTTATTTTCTGGATTCCATTAGAATGACAATCATAGAAAAAGTCACAAGGCAACAACTTACAATTCCAACTATTGAATCCTGCAAGATACTGTTCTTAATTATACAACTACATTTTTTTGCCAAAGCAGAGATACAGAACATTTGTGCCCATGTTACAGACGTCTATATCGGTCCGCTAATACTAGTAAAGGCCCAGTGGACTACTTTTTAAAAGGTATTTTAAAATATATTTTATTACAAAAAAATGCTATTCTGATTTTTCAGAGGGTGCTCCAGCACCCTCAGCCCCCCTACTTCCCGCGGCAATGCCACAGTCCTGCTTTTAATTCATGTCTTGCATTTAATTTATCAATTTGTGTCATTAATTGGCCAGCAGACAATGCAGCCCTTGAAGACCTGATTTTTGTTATTTTATATAATCCACCCAACACGACCAGGACTACATGCTTTCTGGTAAGTTTTGATTACAATACTGGGTGTGGTGAATATATTTTATATGACATACATGATTTTTGTTAACTAGTAAATAGTAGCCTACAGCAAAGTGTGTTTAAATAATTTCAAACTTGTTAACAATTTCTGCTAGTTAGTTCTTGCTACCATGTGGGTTTTAGCTTGCTTGAGCCTGCTAACTGAGGAGTGTTAATTCACCTGTTTCTATACATGTTTCATTTTAAAACATTTATCTTACAAAGGAGTTGTTTAATCTAACTGCTTAACTATTTATCTGTACATGGATATTTTTTTACTAATTTCTTTCTAATCTTTACAGGAAAATGCCACGGGCACTATCTGATGTGTGGAGACATTTCACTGCAGCTAATGTAGAAGGAAAAGCTGTGTACATTTGCAAATACTGTGCCAAATCATATGTGAAGAATGCAACAAAGATGCAGAATCATCTGGCCAAGTGCATAAAGTTCCCTCAGCGCTCGCTCACAACAAGCAACCTCTGACAAAAGTACCTCTACTTCTATTCGAGGTGAAAATTATGAATCAGATAGCAACAGCTTATGGTCCTCCTGGAATCAGACGTTTTTTTTAACTCAATGGAGGAACGTAGTCAGACAAATGCTGATGAATGTCTTGCCCGAGCTGTGTATGCAACTGGTTCACCTCTGATGCTCACAGGCAATGTGTATTGGAAGAGATTTCTGAATGTTCTTCGCCCAGCATACACCCATCCAACCAGACATGCTTTATCTACTCATTTGCTGGATGCAGAGTTCAACATAGTTCAAGTGAAGGTCAAGCAAATCATAGAGAAAGCAGACTGTATTGCAATCATCTCTGATGGGTGTTCGAATGTTCGTGGGCAAGGAATAATTAACTACATGATCTCCACCCCTCAACCAGTATCTCTACATTGCAGATGAGCTGAAGGCAGTTATCAATGACCTTGGACCACAGAAGGTATTTGCACTGGAGACAGACAATGCCGCAAACATGAAGGCTGCTTGGTCTAAAGTGGAGGAGTCCTACCCTCACATCACACCCATTGGTTGTGCTGCTCATGCCTTGAATCTGCTCCTCAATGACATCATGGCACTGAAAACAATGGATACACTCTACAAGAGAGCCAAGGAAATGGTTAGGTATGTGAAGGGTCATCAAGTTATAGCAGCAATCTACCTCACCAAGCAAAGTGAGAAGAATAAGAGCACCACATTGAAGCTGCCTAGCAACACCTGTTGGGGTGGTGTTGTCAGCATGTTTGACAGTCTCCTGGAGGGGAAGGAGTCTCTCCAAGAAATGGCCATGTGGACAGCCCCATCAGGAGGATCATCCTGGGTGATGTATTTTGGGAGAGAGTGGAAAGCAGCCTGAAACCTATAGCAGCAGCCATTGCACGTATTGAGGGAGACAATGCCATCCTGTCTGAGGTTCAGTCTCTGCTTGCAGATGTAAGAGAAGAAATCCGTACTGCCCTGCTCACTTCACTGTTGCTCCAAGCAGAGGAAACTGCAGTTCTGAAATACATCAAAAAGCGTGAAGACTTATGCCTGAAGCCCATACACGCCGCAGCGTACATGTTGGACCCCAAGTATGCTGGCAAGAGCATTCTGTCTGGTGCAGAGATCAACAAGGCCTATTGTGTTATCACTACCGTGTCTCGCCACCTTGGCCTGGATGAGGGCAAGGTTCTTGGCAGTCTGGCAAAGTACACTTCCAAGCAAGGGCTTTGGGATGAAGATGCCATATGGCAGTCGTGCCAACATATCTCATCAGCCACCTGGTGGAAGGGACTTTGTGGATCTGAGGCTCTTTCCCCTGTTGCCTCCATCATTCTCCAAATCCCACCAACATCAGCCGCCTCTGAGCGCAACTGGTCCTTGTTTGGGAACACACACACCAAAGCACGCAACTGGCTGACCAATACAAGGGTTGAAAAATTGGTGACCATCCGGGCAAATTTGAGGCTTTTTGAGCCTGACAACTAGCCATCCTCAACAAGGTTGGAAAGTGACAGTGAAGATGAGGCCTCAGTCTGATGTTCAAGAGGTGGACATTGAGAAAGTCCAGGGAGAAGACATGGAAGCCTGAGAGGAAGACAACCAAAGCTTTAGTTTCTAGACTATAATTTTACAGATGTGTGTTGAAAACGTTTTTGGGAGATGTGATGGATCATTGGGGGTCATTCAATATTCCCTTTCTTTTGTTGTTCAGTGAAATCATCCCATGTGAGTCAACTCATTTAATTAAAGTTCAATTCGTAACTAAATCGTATTTTTATTTTTTTCTATTGGAAGGATTTAACAATTTGAAATTATGTCTACTTATGATAAGGTAAAAGGTTTATGTTTCTGTCTCCATATGATATGGTAAATATATCTAATGCAAAAAACATCTACATTTAAATGGTATTCATATTAATTTGCATATATTTCCGTTAATTCCTATATATTCCCGTTAATTCCCACGGACAGTTTCCACCTCTGAATATTCCCCAAAATGTGCAACCCTAGGTCTACCGTATTAAAAGCTTTGGCCAAATCAATGAAAATAGGTCCTGGCACGCCAAGCAATCAGAAAGCACTGAAGGCGTGGCTTTAGTAGCACGGATTGCCTGCGTCATGTTAAAACTATCCAATCCGAAACATCAGATATTAGACACCGCCAAGATTGGTTTGAGAGAAAGGATGGTAAACTGCTTAAGAGGAATTTCGAGCTTACTGCTAACAAAGTCGTTGTCGATTGAAAGGGGGTATTTATTAACGTGACATTCGAAAGGAGGATTTGTCTATCTAGCTATCGAAAGAATTGCCTACCTGCTTTAAAAGTTGGAGGTAGCTTGTTATGTTAGCAAGTAAGCTAACCATTTGCTAACTAGTACATTGACCGAGTTGTCTAGCATGCCTCTACTGTAGCTACTTCCCGTTGTTTATGCCAACTCGCTAGCGTTGGCTAATTTATCCATCAACTGATCATCAAAATATTAGTCGTGCTCTTGTAACTAGACAGTTATATAGCTGTATGTTTCGCTCGCATGTTTGTGTTAAGAATTGCAAACGTAGCAGTTAACATTTATGCCGTTTTATACTAGTTATGTTTGCAGATATATTCTCTAAATAACGTTACCGTTATAATATCCTCAGGCAGTGGTTTGCGCTAGCTACGCTTACTCTTACAGTCTTCGCTTTTCGACCACTTATTAATTGCACGTTTTATTTTAGCTTTATTATAACTAGCTATACATTTACTTTTTATTTAATCGCCCGTGGCATTCAAGCGCGAGTAATATTATTCATAGTTATTAGCAAGCTAGGTGACTAGCGAGGTTACTTTGAAAAGCATCCATTTTGAGATTGATACATGATTGACCAGAAAGCTGACTAACTGTAATTCCTAAAGGTCCATGTATGCTCCCCAATAAAAATACATCTGTCTGATGCGTGGATTATTGGGTTGCTTAGAAACCTAAATGTATTAGCTAGCTATTATTTCAGAATCACGATCATTTGGCGTCTAGTTTTGTTTCCTGTTTGGCGATAGGGATTTAGACCTCCTCTTCCTCTGTCCTCGATGCCAACAAAAACAGCCGCCGAAGAAGCAGAAGAAAAGAGTGCACTTGTAAGTGCACTTCAAGTTAAACCTTTTAATTGCTCGGTCATTCCTGCTTGCAAATGCATGTTAGCTTTTATTAGTATAACCACAAAATATCAAATTGGATCAGTTTTCTTATACACAATCGTTTTGCACTCGGAATCGTCTCAAAACGTGCCTCAATGAATTAGCTAATGTTAGCTAGCCTGTAATATCACTAATGTTATGTAGATAGCTAGCATCAGTTAGTCCCTTGTGCGAGCTAGCTAGTCATCGTAGAATGTTAAATGGAAACAAATTCTCATTACAACAAGTAATCAGCCATCCAGACACCTTTTATTGTTGTAACGTTAGCTGGCTAGCAATTTCTGCTCTGCTTGTAAACTTCGTGGGGAATCTCGCGTCTAGGACGTGGTCAACACCTACTAACGTTAGGCCTTACAGTTTGATGAAATTATTAAAGTTATGATAAGATATCATAAATACTAAAACATGAATGTCTGATACTCATCACAGCTGACCAGTCTCAACACTTTGGAATATGCAATCGAAGTTGACCTGCAAAGATAATTTAGTCGACTAGTAATGTTTTTGTTCTGGCAATAGCGAGGCTGTAGCCAGCTAGTGGTGCTTTTGTGCAATAGCTATGCTGCTTATAAACAGGCAGGCTTTGCTTCTTGATCAATAACACAATCTGCTGCCTACCTTTGCAAACATTTAATGTATATTATGCAGTTCGTATAAATGTGCAATAGTTTGCCTGTGTGAAGAAAATTGTTTTATCAGGGATTGTGAACTGTCCCATAACACCCATAGGCCTATACAACTGTCACACACGGGAGGGATTGAATGTTTTTTTTAATGCAAATCACGATTTTCTTTTTTTGCTCTCCATACCAAAGCCAGTCTACTTTCTCCAATGCCACCCTGAAGTGATTTTAAGCAGGTTAACCCCAATTTAAATTAGTTTTCCAGCAGTGTATACTTCTATACACCCAGACAACTACAAATCCAGAGCTCTAACAAAATCAAATTCACATTTTATTGGTCACATATGTTTGATCTTCTAGTTCTGACAGTGCAGTAATATCTATCAAGTGATCTAAAAATTCCACAACTACCTAATAAGGGATGGAAAAGGAATATGTACATATGGATGAGTGATGACCGAGCGGCATAGGCAAGATGGTATAAAATAGTATATACATATGAGATACAGTATATACATATGAGATGAGTAATGTAAGATATGTAAACATTATTAAAGTCGCATTATTTAATGTGAGTAGTGATCCATTTATTAAAGTGGGCAATGATTTGAGTCTGTAAGTAGGCAGCAGCCTCTCTGTGTTAGTGATGGCTGTTTTTCAGTCCCAGCTTTGCTGCACCTGTACTGACCTCGCCTTCTGGGTGGTAGCGGGGTGAACAGTCAGTGGCTCGGGTGGTTGTTGTCCTTGATTAACTTTTTGGCCTTCCTGTGGCATCGGGTGCTGTAGGTGTCCTGGAGGGCAGGTAGTTTGGTCCCGGTGATGCATTGTTCAGACCGCACCACCCTCTGGAGAGCCTTGTGGTTAAGGGCGGTGCAGTTGCCGTACCAGGCGGTGATACAGCCCGACAGGATTCTCTCAATTGTGCATCTGTAAAAGTTTGTGAGGGTTTTAGGTGACAAGCCAAATTCCTTCAGCCTCCTGAGGTTGAAGAGGCACTGTTGCACCTTCTTCACCACACTGTGTGAGTGGACCATTTCATTAGACATCTGGCTCTATCATGGTTGCTTTCTGTTTCAGGGTAGTAATTGGTGACTTATCAGAGGAGGATAATGGCCAAAGATGTGAGTCTGATCAGAGACAACCAGGTGCAGTGTTTTTCCATGCTGGTCCTGATTCAATACAGAGACCAGCTGTTGAGATTTTACTGGAATAGATGTTGATGATGGTGTCTTTCCCACAGGTTGGTCTGATGGAAACCAATGGAGAATTGAAGGTTTTCATTGACCAGAATCGGAGTCCCAGTAAAGGTGAGCAAAACAGTGTGTTGTGTTCCAGATCTGTTTCATTCAATACCGGTCTCTGTCAGGTATGTCTCAACTCAACAGCAGGGGGCAATGCGACTGCACAGATGTAGCTCATCTCGTTTTACTCCTTTGAAAACATTCTGCTCATCTAATCATGGGCTCCATTATCAGACAGGTGTTCTATAGATTCTGGGTACACTCAGAATTTCCTTTGGGTCAGTAAGCTTGCATCCTATAGGGCCTCCTGTCCCCTGAAGCCATCTAGCTGAGAACTGGATATGAAAAGAGGCAGCCATTTTGTGGACAGTGGTTCCAGGTAAGCCTAGTGTTGACTCTGTCCCCTCTCAGGTGTCCTGTCTCTGGTTGCTGTCCATCCTGTGTCAATCCCCATGGCCAAACAACTGCTGCCTAAAACCCTGGGGCCCTCCAATGTCAACATTGCTCCACACATGGTGAGTGTGTCCGTTTCCCAGGCCCCCTATTGCGTCTACCACAGAAATATCTCAACCACAGACTTGATGACAAAGGATTTTATTTTGACACAGTGGTAGAGTGCAGGTTGTTATTTGCTTTCAGACATTGCAAGCACAACCTTCTTAACTGCAAGCTCACCACTTAAATACACTTGCTGAAACCTCTACACAGTTTAAACCACACACAGAATCCATGGTCTCTAAGACCCGTCCATTATCATTGTGACGTGACCGGGGGGTGAGCCTAAGCTGATCAACCTCTGCAGTCAGCAGGATTACTCCCATCATCCCATTACATACATGGTAATATATATATATATATAATGTATAATGGGGAACAGCTTATGCTTCACCCGATGACCAGCCCGTAGACAGTGGAATACATCACCTAACTGGCCTGCCTCCCATAACAACTATAAGCAGGAAGTTCTCTTCACCTTATCACCCCAGAGTAGGTTCACTCCACCACAGGCACTTGGTACATTATGAGTCAGCTGCATAATGCTCTTTCCATCTTTCCTGCTGGTCTTGAGGGAGACACACTTGTCACGCCATGATGTCGAGAATCAGTTCAGATTGCTCTGTTGTAGGTATATGTACTGTATTTTGACTGCTTGGTGCAAAGCAAGTTGCTCTATGGGAATAATAAAGATTTTCTATTTTACTCTAAAACTAAAATGGTTGGGCCCTCTCTTCCCACCACCCCACTCCCTGTAGGTGATTGGTACGCCCCAGAGGCCCAGTGTTTCCAGTGCCATACTTGTGAACAGCCCTCAAACACCCAACTCCCAGTTCCTCACACAGAGCCAGCCGGCCGACGCGTCGCCATGGTCCTCGGGGTGAGTCACTAACCCCCCAAAAGAAAATTGTATCCCACATCCTGGCAGGTCACTTATGAGGCACCCCCTCCTCTCTGTTCATTGATAGAGAAGCTATTTGAGCACCTAGCTGGTTTTAGATGTTTAGGTATTATGTGCGCCTGTGTGCAATATACCAGTGGAATCTAGAAGTAAACAGCTGTTTGATCACTTCTTTGTCCACAGGAAGCGTGGTAAGAAGGGGGAGAAGAATGGCAAGGGCCTGAGACATTTCTCCATGAAGGTGTGTGAGAAGGTGCAGAAGAAAGGTGTGACCACCTACAACGAGGTGGCAGACGAGCTGGTGGCGGAGTTCAGCGCTGCAGACAACCACATCTCCCCCAACGACTCAGTGAGTTCTGAAGCTGTATGCACACACTGCATAGGGCTATACCTCAGAGCAGGCAGGGGAGGTATTTATGACATCCCTTTTTCTCAGGTAGAATTCTCCATTATGACATTGCACATTCTGTCTGACTGAATAGGTCCTCACCAATAAAACGTGACAATACGGGGCAGAGTGTTCGATTTTGCTGCTGGGGGACAAGAAGATCCCTAGCTCTATTAAAACCATTGACAACTACGTGCCATTTTCAAGGGATTGTTAAATAAATGTAATAACTATTTGGTTTTAATATCATCTATTGAATATATCTATCAATAAAAACGTGGTCAGATAAAGCAGATGCTAAGCTACAGGACTGTTTTGCTAGCACAGACTGGAATATGTTCCGTGATTCCTCCGATGGCATTGAGGAGTACACCACATCAGTCATTGGCTTCATCAATAAGTGCATCAATGACGTCGTCCCCAAAGTGACCGTACGTACATACTCCAACCAGAAGCCATGGATTACAGGCAACATCCGCACTGAGCTAAAGGCTAGAGCTGTCGCTTTCAAGGTGCGGAACTCTAACCCGCTATGCCCTCTGACGAACCAACAAACAGACAAAGCGTCAATACAGGACTACGATCGAATTGTACTACACCGGCTCTGATGCTCGGATGTGGCAGGGCTTGCAAACCATTACGGACTACAAAGGGAAGCACAGCCGAGAGCTGCCCAGTGACACGAGCCTACCAGACGAGTTAAACTACTTCTATGCTTGCTTCTAGGCAAATAATACTGAAACATGCATGAGAGCACCAGCTGTTCCGGAAGACTGTGATCACGCTCTCCGCAGCCGATGTGAGTAAGACTTTTAAACAGGTCAACATTCACAAGGCCAGACAAATTACCAGGACGTGTACTGCGAGCATGCGCTGACCAGCTGGCAAGTGTCTTCACTGACATTTTCAACCTCTCCCTGTCCGAGTCAGTAATATCAACATGTTTTAAGCAGACCACCATAGTGCCTGTGCCCAAGAACACTAAGGTAACCTGCCTAAATGACTACCGACCCATAGCACTCACTTCTGTAGCCATGAAGGGCTTTGAAAGGCTGGTCATGGCTCACATCAACACCATTATCCCAGAAACCCTAGACCCACTCAAATTTGCATATTGCCCCAACAGATTCACTGGATTCTGGACTTCCTGATGGGCCACCCCCAGGTGGTAAGGGTAGGTAACAACACATCCGCCATGCTGATCCTCAACACAGGGGCCCCTCAGAGGTGCGTGCTCAGTCCCCTCCTGTATTCCCTGTTCACTCGTGACTGCACGGCCAGGGACGACTCCAACACCATCATTAAGTTTGTCGATGACACAACAGTGGTAGGGTTGATCACCGACAACGACTAGACAGCCTATAGGGAGGAGGTCAGAGACCTGGCCGTGTGGTGCCAGGACAACAACCTCTCCCTCAACGTGATCAACGAGATGATTGTGGACTACAGGAAAAAGAGGACCGAGCATGCCCCCATTCTCATCGACGGGGCTGCAGTGGAGCAGGTTGAGAGCACCAAGTTCCTTGGTGTCCACATCACCAACAAACTAACATGGTCCAAGCACACCAAGACAGTCGTGAAGAGGACACGACAAAACCTATTCCCCCTCAGGAGACTGAAAATATTTGGCATGAGTCCTCAGATCCTCAAAAGTTTCTACATCTGCACCATCGAGAGCATCCTGACTGGTTGCATCATTGCCTGGTATGGCAACTGCCAGGTCGGCCTCCGACCACAAGGCACTACAGAGGGTAGTGCGAACGGCCCAGTACATCACTGGGGACAAGCTTCCTGCCGTCCAGGACCTCTATTCCAGGCGGTGTCAGAGGAAGGCCGTAAAAATTGTCAAAGACTCCAGCCACCCAAGTCATAGACTGTACCGGAGCGCCAAGTCTTGGTCCAAGAGGCTTCTGAACAGCTTCTGCCCCCAAGCCATAAGACTCCTGAACATCTAATCAGATGGCTACCCAGACTATTTGCATTGCCCTCTCCCCCTCTTTTGCACCGCTGCTGCTCTCTGTTATCATCTATGCATAGTCACTTTAGTGACTCTACCTACATGTACATATTACCTCAACTAATCGGTGCCCCCACGCAATTGACTCTGTACCAGTACCGCCCTGTATATAGTCTCGCTATTGTTGTTTTACTGCTGCTCCTTTAATTACTTGTTACTTTTATTTATTACTATCCATATTTTTTTTAATTGCGTTGTTGTTTAGGGGCTCGTAAGTAAGTATTTCACTGTAAGGTCTACACCTGTTGTATTCGGCGCATGTGACTAATACGATTTGATTTGAAAAGCATAGTCTGAACTACACATTTCCGGTTATTCTGCATTTATCTTTAACATCAGTTATACAGCAAGTAACTGCATGCTTTTTATGATCAGTAAACATCAGTTGTTTATATGTTTTCAGATATGTAAGGGTAGCCTATCCATTTGGCATTGTAGCTAGGTAGCTAAGCAAACAACGTGTCATTTAGCTTGCTTCATCAGAGATTAGGCTTTTGGAAAGAGCTTTACATTGGCAAGTCCTCATCCTGGTAAAGTTGTCAGTCGGACTACTGTCATCTCCACTATAGATAGCAAGCAAATATAGCCAACATGACAGAACACCTCATTATGGCATCACTCTCTCTTACAGAACTCCTCATTATGACAACCCTCTTTCTGACAGAACTTTACTATCACTTTCTCTCAGACATAACACATCATTGTGACATCGCTCAGACAAAACAAACCTCTTTATGACGTCACAATATCACAGACACAACAAACCTGTTTAGGAAATAAAGATTCTCTGACATGGTCTTCCTCGAGCCTAATTTACTTGCGCTACTACCGCTTCAGTGTTTGGACATCAAACGTCCTCTCTCGTCCACATAGGGTTTTGCGTCCACATTCACCTCCTTGAAAACTTCTGCTGCGATTTCGAAATCCATGTGCGGACAGGAGCGGACATTCCGGGAGGTAGACTGCACGGAAGTTGTAAATTAGGCTTTAGGACACTGGTTTTCTTACGAAATCGCCTCACAAATCCACTGTAAGCTCTCTGCACACACAGGAATCAAAGAGATGAACCTCTTCCCCCTCTCCTTGTAGCATGTGTACGACCAGAAGAACATCCGACGGCGTGTGTACGACGCGCTCAACGTGCTCATGGCCATGAACATCATCTCTAAAGAGAAGAAAGAGATCAAGTGGATTGGTCTGCCTACCAACTCAGCCCAGGAGTGCCAGAACCTAGAGGTAAGTCTATGCGCGAGCGCACACACACACACACACCTGGCCATCTATGAACTCTCCTCACTCCCCCTTTTCTCTTATGCTCTGACACCCTGTCTGCGTTGTTCCTTTGTAGGTGGAGAGACAAAGGCGACTGGAGAGAATCAAGCAGAAGCAGTCACAACTCCAAGAGCTCATATTACAGGTGACCATAGGACAAGCCTGCCTCATAGACAACAATACAATCAATGTTTAAGGGAAGCATAAAATACAAGACCACGGGTTGACTTAACGTTATTCTAACGTTCTCTCCATGTTGTTTCTCTCCTACAGCAAATAGCCTTTAAGAACCTGGTGCAGCGGAACAGACAGACGGAACAGCAGGCCAACAGACCTCCGCCCCCCAACTCTCTCATCCACCTCCCCTTCATCATCATCAACACCAGCAAGAAGACAGTCATCGACTGCAGCATCTCAAATGACAAGTGAGTGACTGTGTGTGTTGGTGTATGCCAGTGTAAATTGATCATCAATTTAAGTAATGTAAAGACATTTTATTTTGTCCAACATCGAGGCCATGGCAACACACCGATTGAGTTTTTCATGGTTGAAAGTTTTTAATTCATTCATGTTCTAACCATGCTATTATAGTCTTCATTTCTTCCTCTCCCATTCTGCTGTGTTCAGGTTTGAGTACCTGTTTAACTTCGACAACATGTTTGAGATCCACGACGATATTGAGGTGCTGAAGCGCATGGGCATGGCCTGTGGCCTGGAGGTGGGCAAATGTTCCCCGGAGGACCTGAAGGTGGCACGCAGCCTGGTGCCCAAAGCCCTGGAGCCCTACGTCACAGGTCAGAGGTCATAGGGATCAGGGGTCATAGCGCATGCTTAAACTTCATGCCCAAATCATCTGTCATAGCTTGAGTCATCGAGCTACACACAATCTCTATTAAAGTAAATGAATTGGGCATTGTAAAACGTTGATAATTTGGGGTACATTGGCTATGAGAAACAAGGGCCTGTGTGGTTCTCTCTAATGTCTATATGTGAATGTGTGTCCTACTGTCTGTCACATAGAAATGGCCCAGGGTCCCATCAGTAACGTCTACATCACTGGAGGATCCTCCACCAACGGGCGGCGCCATCACGGCCAGGGCAGGTGAGACTCTCTCCTCTTAGTCAGGCTTGCCATCGGCACTTTCACATAGAAATATATGGTGACTCTTAGGGATGTAACAATTCACCAATACGCATCGGTCCCCGATTCAAATGTTTAAGATACAAGTGCATCAGTCCGTGGACCCCAACCCGATCCAAATGTAGCGGTCAGAAAATCGATACAAACGTTACGAATCAGCAGTTCACACATTTCTTTAGCTCATATTACATTCTTCCTTCCAAAAATACATAATCTCTTGTGACAACTGATGCTTCCTCTCCTTCAGTGTCGAACTGCATGTAACTGTGTTGACAGTCATTGATCTACAAGACATTTTGCATGCTGAACAACCTCAGGGAATATTGGTAGGCTAGTCAAACTGCGCACTGTGCCCAGCTTTGCACACTGACCAACGGGAGGTAAACGGCCTGTTCCTGATCTTGCACATTGCGCAGCAGCTTAAGCATTCAAATGCTAAAATGACTTGCGTGATATTAGGCTTTATTAGTTGAGTGACAACCTGTGTAATTAGTTGATTGTTATCTATGCGCTGTTGAAAATGGTGTTTTACCAGAAATAAAAAGTAATCTACCTGGAGACAAGTCACCTGGCTATACCTGCTGAACGGGGCTTACAATAGATTTTATTTTGATTGTTCAGGTTCACCATCAGCAATAGTTTTGGTTGTTTTTCAGATATACAGGGTTAAGTTGATAATTTCATAACGAGGACAGCAATCACTTTTGCGAGGCACACTGCATGCATGGCTGAAGCGAGAGGAGAAGAGATCACCACTCTCTAAAAATGTCCAAACCATTTTATTTTGAGATGGGAGGGTGGGAAATCCAAAGTTGTGCTAAATATTCATTGGCTATGTCATAACTATTTTGTAAATAATAAATATTGATACGTTACTAGCTCAAACACAATCTGCAAAAATGACAAGTTAATTAGTGGGTGATGGTGATTTCAGAACCAGAGTGTGGGGACAAAATGGGCTACATTGCCCCACCTAATCCGATAGTGGTAGTGAGTGGTAGATGCTTAGTCTCCCTTATGGCTCAGCTCAGGTGCCTACATAGTACGTACACCATAGTAGTCGGCTCAGACAGATCCAGCTCAGAGGCCCAGCTCACGAGCTTCATCAGCAGCAGATTTTCATTTCGATTGGAAAATGAATATGTTTATGCTGCAAATGTTGGTGCGATTCGTTCTTTAATCAAACTAAAACGTTTAGTTCCTGTATGGTATCGGAGCCCATGTATCTAGATATAGTGCCTTCGGAAAGTATTCAGACCCCTTGACTTTTTCCACATTTTGTTACATTACAGCCTGTATCTAAAAGAAATAAAATAAAATAAAAACATCTCTGTAATCTACATACGATAGCCCATAATGACAAAGCAAAAACAGGTTTTTAGACATTTTTGCAAATGTATTAAAAATACAAAACAGAAATACCTCATTTACATAAGTATTCAGACCCTTTGCTATGAGACTCTAAATTGAGCTCAGGTGTATCCTGTTTCCATTGGTCATCCTTGAGATGTTTCTACAACTTCATTGGAGTCCACTTGTGGTAAATTCAATTGATTATACATGATTTGGAAAGGTACACACCTGTCTATATAACGTCCCACAGTTGACATGAGGTTGAAGGAATTGTCCGTAGAGCTCAGAGACAGGATTTTTAAGGCACAGATCTGAGGAAAGGTAGCAAAAAATGTCTGCAGCATTGAATGTCCCCAAGAACACAGTGGCCTCCATCATTCTTAAATGGAAGAAGTTTGGAAGCACCAAGACTCTTCCTAGAATTGGCCATCCGGCCAAACTGAGCAATCGGGGGAGAACGACCTTGGTCAGGGAGGTGAACAAGAACCCGATGGTCACTCTGACAGACTTTCTCTGTGGAGATGGGAGAACCTTCCAGAATGACCGCCAGCTCTGCAGCACTCCACCAATCAGGCCTTTATGGTAGAGTGGCCAGACGGAAGCCACTCCTCTGTTCATCATGTAGCCCGCTTGGCATTTTCCAAAATGCACTTAGACTCAAACCATGAGAAACAAGATTCTCTGGTCTGATGAAACCAAGATTGAACTCTTTGGCCTGAATGCCAAGCATAATTTCTGTCGGAAACCTAGCACTATCCCAGTCTGTGATGCATGGTGGTGGCAAGCATCATGCTGTGGGGATGTTTTTCAGCGGCAGGGACTGGGAGACTAGTCAGGATCGAAGCAAAGATGAACAGAGCAAAGTACAGAGAGATCCTTGATGAAAACCTGCTCCAGAGCGCTCTGGGTCTCAGACTGGGGCGAAGGTTCACCTTCCAAAAAGACAATGACCCTAAGCACACAGCCAAGACAACGCTGCAGTGGCTTTGGGACAAGTTTCTGAATTTCCGTGAGTGGCCCAGCCAGAGCCCGGACTTGAACCTGATCGAACATCTCTGGAGAGACCTGAAAATAGCTGTGCAGCAACGCTCCCCGTCTAACCTGACAGGGCTTGAGAGGATCTACAAAGAGGAATATGAGAAACTTATCAAATGCAGGTGTGCCAAGCTTGCAGTGTCATACCCAAGAATCCTTGAGGCTGCAATCGCTGCCAAAGGTGCTTCAACAAAGTACTGAGTAAAGGGTCTGAATACTTATGTAAATGTAATATTTCAGTTATTTATTTTAATTATAAATTAGCAAAAATTTGTAAGCCTGTTTTTACTTTGACGTTATGGGGTATTGTGTGTAGATTGATGAGGGGGGGGGGGAAACATTTAATCAATTTTAGAATAAGGCTGTAACCTAACAAAATTCGGAAATAGTCAAGGGGTCTGAATACTTTCCGAAGCCACTGTAGGTATAGAATTGTCCTGAAAGGGAAAGATGCACATCCCTACTAACTCTACTACTCTCTTCTTCCCCCTCTGTATCTCTCTCTGTAGTGACAGCGGTGCAGATGGTCCCCTGGCCTCCAGCTCTAATGACTCTCACTACAGCAGCTCCCGTGTTGAGACCCCTGTGTCGTACATGGGGGATGATGACGAGGAGGACGACTACGATGAGAACGACGATGAAGATTAACTTTCTGCCGCGCCAAGCCTCTCGAACAAGCAGTCTGTCTCTTTTTCTCGCCCTCTCTCTCTCTCTCTGAGTATCTCTCTGAGTATTTCTCCCCCTTCCGAGTATCTCTCTCTCTGTAAGGGTCGTTGAAGAATGTTTTTCTGGGTATGAAGGGTGTGCAGACCTCTTCTCCTCAGAGGGGGTGGTCCTGAATCACACGATGCACATTGGCTCTCTGGGAAGTGTAGTCTATGGCTTTGGCACTGCTGCAGCATTTCTCTGTCTATTATCACCTTCTTCTTGGCAAGCCACCCCGCTGGAGAATAAAGGGAAAAATAAACATCTTCCAGACAACCCACTGCTGTTGGAGAATAGTGTTCCTTGTGTGTGAAATAGTTAGCTTTGTTATGTTTTGATTTCTTTGGACAGACTCAATGGTGAACCACTGTTTCAAGATGGCTGCCAGTGCAACTTCCCCCAGACCGCTGGCTCAGAGACACTCACTGGATCCAAAATGTCCGGTTTAGTCGCCACAATGCCCTAAGAAAGTTTGGGACTGCCTTTCGAAAGTGTGGACACTGTTTTGTTATCCCCCTCTTTTGTGGCATTGATATCAATGGGCTGGTGTGTTGGGCTAGCTTCCTCTCATTCTGTAGGCAGCTGCTTTTCTGGTCCTTATTTGTTTAAGTTTTGGAGAGCGCCCTTCCACACCATGGTAGTGTTTACAAGTGACGGGCACGAGCAAGGAAAATAACTCTCCTACCCACGCTCCCCTATAGGAAAATGTTAAGCTTTGTGTTTGAATGATGTAAACTGATCCTATGAAGATTGTAGTTTATAACATCCTTTACAGGTCAGTGGCGGAAGGAAGACCTGGACATTATTGATGTATCTGAAATGTGGGTTGTGTAGATCTGTCTCCATGGACTCCCTTCGAAGATCTCCTTTTTTTTTTTTTTTTACTGAACATGTACTGACTCTTCCAAAATACCTTTTCTGTAATCTAATATAATTTTGTCAATTAAATATAGAGAATGTTTTAACACGTTTACTTCAGTTAGTGGTTTTGTGTGGTGTTATAATCTGAAAAGCATATGGTATTTTGCACTACTCAATTGGCTTCAATAGCTGAAATAGGACCGTAAATAACCTCAAATGGGTCAAACATATGACATCCTTTGGGAATTTTCCTCTGGGAAATCTGATGTGTTGACTTGCGGTCTCTAAAGCCTTGTTCACATTGGTATTTTGAAGTGACTCAAATCCTTTTTCCTGCAGTCAACAGCCAAAAAGCACATGGAATCAGATATTTCAAGCCACATTTAAAACCACCTTTGTAGGTTTTTAGACAGTTTGGCATATATTGTTGCTTGCTAGCTACTCTGTTGACAATTTTGACAAGAACAGGTGGTAGTTAACTAGCTTGTTAATTGTTTACAATCAAATTAGGGAATGTGCTGAAGGCTAGAGGGAGATATAACCATTTTGCTTTCACCTTTCTGATCCTTCCATATCTATGAAGACCAGGGGCCATTCCGATGTTTCGAGAGGTGTCTATTTTAGACTCTGCGCCTTACTCCCTCCCTTCTTTTCTACTGTTCTGCTCCCTTGTGTCTTGTTCTTTAGATAACAGGTGCTGCTCTGGCCTCCATGGCACAGTCTGAATACATCAGTCACAGCTTGGGCTCACTCTCAGCCTGAGGTATTAGGGAGTTAGTGGATAAAGGCATTACTGTCTGAAAGGTGCTGAGCCAGGTGTGTGTGAGAGATACGGGTAAAGCGCTCGGGTCAGGAGAAGGATCTTGTGTCCTCTGTCCTGCTGCTGGCACTGCTCTCCTTTTCTTTCTCTGCCGCTGTTCATTTTTCCTCTTAGCATTCCTCTCTAATCCTCCCTTTTTACTGTTTCACTCCCTCTTTTTCCTCTACCACCTTTTACTCACACTTCAACATATTTTTCGTAATCTCTTTTCTCACCCTATCCCTCCTTGCCCCCCCGCTCTCCTTCACCATGCTCTCCCTCTGAGTGTCCTCGCTGTCGGCGACAGCCTCTCTCCCTCCGTTGCCATGGATTTGGGCAGCCTGACCACGGTGGTTGCCAACTCGGCCTACATAAGCGCCCGCGGCAGCTTCGATGGCTCCAACCCGGCAGCCTCGCGTGACAAGAAGTACCACGCCCGCCTCAAGCTGCCCCACATCACCGTGTGTGAGGGCCTCCAGGAAACCCTGGACCTAACCTTTCAGTCAGTCTGCGTGGAGCAGCCCATCGGCAAACGTCTGTTCCGCGAGTTCCTGGAGACGGTGCCCGAATACCACGGTCCTTGCCACTTGTGGCGGGACATCGAAGAGTACGACTTAGCCGAAGACACAGACCGGGCCCAGAAGGCTTCTAGGATCGTCCAGCGTTACCTGGAATCCTCTGCTAAGCTCTACTGCCCCTTCCTGACCCCGGAGACCGTGACCCAGGTGAAGGAGGCACAGCAGGGGGCTGGGGACACACTCTTTTCCCAGACACTGGTCTCGGTGCTGGGCTACCTCCAGGAAGTTCCCTACACCTTCTTCCTGGAGAGCATGTACCTGAAGAGGTTCCTGCAGTGGAAGTGGCTGGAGATGCAGCCCATGGACCAAGACTGGTTCCAGGACTTCCGTGTGCTAGGGAAGGGGGGGTTCGGAGAGGTGTCTGCCTGCCAGATGAAGGCCACGGGGAAACTGTACGCCTGCAAGAAGCTCAACAAGAAGAGGCTGAAGAAGAGGAAAGGCTATGAGGTGAAAAGACGGGGTGGGATAGAGGTAGTTTCTGAGGGTCTTTGGTGTGGTCCATCATCTCTAGTCATGTGATACTTCCTGTATGATATCAGATGATATCCCAAGAGGAAATCAGTTCATTAGAATACAGGTCACTTCTGTAGCCTATTATCGCTAGATCAAGCTGAGTCACAATGACTAATGACATGGAAGGGTAGTGCTACATTGTGTGGCCAGGTGTCATACCCTCTGTGACTGTTAGAACCCCTGTAATCTTGAGTGAAACATTTGCCTCTGTCTTAGCCCTCTGTGTTAAACACAACACAGGGATAGAGCGATTACGGAGAGGTTTAGGGAAAAGCTGTTCTCAATGGAAGTGCTGGGGAAGGTTAGTCCATGTCCTTTACAGCTAGTCCAATGCCCTGTTAAAATGCCCCCTTGCTAATGTCAATCACTGATATGATTAGATAGGTGAAAGCAAGGATTCCACTTCATATCCTTCACCTATCCAGGTGTTAGGTCAGTGATTACTTCAAGGATGCATTTGAAAAGTAATTGAGCAGGGCCTACCGCTGAGATACTGTATATAATGACCAGATTGTCTCCCTAACAATGGGAGTATTGGGAGCTTAACGCTGTATTCCCTCAGTGGACAGATTTTGACTGGAGTGGATCGTCTCGCTTTGCCTCTTCCTCGCTGCCTACCGGTATGAATTTGTGAGTGATGGTTGCTATTGTCATGTTTGTCCCTCTACTCTAGGGGGCGATGGTGGAGAAGAGGATTCTTGCCAGGGTTCATAGTCGCTTCATCGTGTCACTGGCCTACGCTTTCCAGACCAAGGATGAGCTTTGCCTGGTTATGACCATCATGAATGGAGGAGACCTGAAGTAAACACACACACACTTATGATAGATTTGTAACATGTTTGTTCCCATACTTCACATTTTAGTAATTTAGCAGACACACTTATCCAGAGCGACTTACAGGAGCAATTGGGGTTAAGTGCCTTGCTCAAGGGCACATCAACATATGTTTCACCTAGTCAGCTTTGGGGATTCGAACCAGCGACCTTTCGGTTTCTGTCCCAACGCTCTTAACCACTAGGCTACCTGCCGTCCCAGGTACCACATCTATCTGGTGGATGAGAACAACCCAGGGTTTGAGGAGCCCAGAGCCTGTTTCTACGCAGCTCAGATCATCCAGGGCATGGAGCACCTCCACCAGAAGAGAATCATCTACAGAGACCTCAAACCTGAGAACGTGCTGCTGGACAATGAAGGTACACAATGAGAGGTGTACATGTACATACAAACACACCCACACGCATGTGATGCTTGTGTGATGTGACGCTGTCCATATGTCCTTAGGTAACGTGCGTATCTCTGACCTGGGTCTGGCAGTGGAGCTGAAGGAGAACCAGACAAAGATCAAAGGTTATGCCGGAACTCCAGGTCAGTCTCGGCTGCAGCGGCCCGACCTGGGATTTCACGTTTAGTGTCTCCAAGAGGTTCCATATTGGCTCTTGTGACTGACCTTTGCTATCTGCCCCCAGGGTTTATGGCCCCGGAGCTCCTGAAGGGGGAGAAGTATGACACCTCAGTGGACTATTTCACCCTAGGGGTCACACTGTTTGAGTTTATGGCCGCCAAGAACCCCTTCAGGGAACGTGGAGAGAAGGTAACCTGCTCTATCCCTCCTCCCTTTCATCCCTCCACACTGAAAGTGCACACTGAATAACAGTGTAGGTCGTCAATTCTGGTCGTGTAGAGCCACTGGAGTATGAAGGCTTTCATTCCATCCCAGCATTTACACACCTGTCTTTGATTCTTCCTTCAAAGGCCATCATTATTTGCATCAAGGGTGTCTGTGCAGGGCTGGAACAAAAGCCTGCACACACAGTTGGTTTATGGCTTTGATGTATTGTTGCTAACCCGCGGTCGTCTTCTGGTCAGGTTGAGAAGGAGGCACTAAAGGAGCGCATCATGACCGGGACTGTGGTTTACCCAGAGACATTCAGTGAGAACGCCAAGTCCATCTGCTCTGCGCTGCTGGAGAAACAGGTGGACAAGAGACTAGGTTTCAAGGACGGGACCTGTGACGAGATCAGGACACACCCCTTCTTCACCGCCATCCACTGGACAAGACTGGATGCAGGTACGAACTGCTATTTCTAAGTGCTAAACTGAACCAAATGTTAAGTTGTGTATGTGGGCTAGATTTGGGCCATGATAATTTTGCTGTGTCACACTACAGCTGCCACAAAGACAGACTCCCAATCAGAAGCACACCATCCCTCCTTCTGAAGTTCACTCAGTAAGAGTCTCTCTAACCCCCTCCCTCTCTCCTACAGGCATCCTGCCCCCTCCGTTTGTCCCTGACTCCAAGGTGGTCTACGCCAAGGACTTGGATGACGTGGGGGAGTTCTCCTCGGTGAAGGGGGTGGGGCTGGACGACCCCGACCGCGTGTTCTTTGACGAGTTCTCCTCTGGGAACATTGCCATCCCCTGGCAGGAGGAGATGATTGAGACGGGGATCTATGGTGAGCTCAACGTGTGGGGACCCGCAGGCACCATACCCAACGACCTGCGCAGGGAGTCCATCTTGGAACAGCCCAAGTCATCCACCTGCTGCTTGGCGTGATTGTCTCTTTGGAAACGGAGGACGAAGAAGGGAGCTCAGACGTTCCGGATCAGACCAACCGTAGCTCTTTGAGGTGATGTTGTGTTTAGTACACGCGGAAGCGCTGCCAACTGAATATTTTTTTGAACGCTTTACGTTTAGAGTAGAACAATGAGAGAAACTGTAAAAAAAAAAAAATACATACACCTCAAAGGGCATTGATGGGAAAATGCGTCGCCATCGTGACAACAACACCTGGACCCAGACAAACACTCAAGACAGTCCAGAACAGGAAATCAGGTTCTACACAATAACGTTGCCATGGAGATGGAACTCCTGAGTGGCACGGCGTTCTGACTGCTCATTGGTTGAGATTGAGAGACTGTTCCGCTGCTCTTAGAGTGAAACTGTTAGATGGACTTTGGACCTTTGTACTTCATTTGGGCCCAGCTATAGATATTCTGTATTCTCAAAGCATTCTGACAGATCATTTAGCATCATCAAGATGCTTTCTGATTCTGCTCACTATAACACTAGTGAAATGTGCTAAGAAACATGAAATCTTGCAGTTCTCTAAATATGTCAATATACACTGAGTCTATCAAACATCAGGAACACCTTCCCAATATTGAGTTGCACCCCACCCCTTGCCCTCAGAACAGCCCCAATTGATTAGGCATGAACTCTACAAGGTGTCACAGGGATCCACAGGGATGCTGGCCCATGTTGACTCCAATGCTTCCCACATTTGTGTCAAGTTGGCTGGATGTCCTTTGGGTGGCAGACCATTCTTGTTACATACGGGAAACTGTTGAGCGTGAAAAACCCAGCAGCGTTGCAGTTCTTGACACAAACTGGTGCGCCTGGCACCTACTACCATACCCTGTTCAAAGGCACTTCAATGTTATGTGTTGCCCGTTCACCCTCTGAATGGCACACATAAACAATCCATGTCTCAGTTGTCTCTAGGCTTAAAAATCCTTCTTTAGCCTGTCTCCTCCCCTTCATCTACACTGATTTGAAGTGGATTTAACAAGTGACATCAATAAGGGATTCTAACTTTGGAAAGAGCAGTTGTTAATGTTTTGTACACTCAGTGTAAGAGCTTACCTTCTTGAACTAGTCTGTTTTCATGTATAGTGGGAAAGGGTTTGTTTGCCATTATCGTAAATGCAGGTGATACTGTCTCTAGTAGATGTCTATGTATATATAGTAACTTTCAGAATATCTGTGTTGATGCCAATGCAGACTATGCGTAAGTAGCGAGAAATGAACACATTTCTCACACTGTAGTGCAAATCAAATTTATTTACAAAACATTTTGTCAATGTATCAAATGTATGAAAAAACATTGGTAGATAAAATTGCATTTTGAAAAGTCACATGGTTTAGATTCATTTTGGTTTCTGTTTTTTTTTGCAGGACACGGGTTGTAAATATAATGTAGCTCACAGCAATGTCCTTGAAACCCAGAATCTGCTTTTGTTGTCTGTCTAATAATAGTGTGTGTTGGTGAGGTGAATGTACCCACACAATGGGCTCCAGGCAGTCTGTAGTGAGCTCCTGTTTCATCCATCCACAGTGGAGAACAATCTCTTCTTTCTCTTGTTCAACACTTTTCCTCTGAGTCTCCTCTACTCCCTGGTCTCTCCATTCTATCCCCTCTCCCCCTCTCCTCTCTTCACTCTCGTGCCGTGGCCTTGTAGATCATCACGTCTCCCTCCTTTAGCTCTGTCATCAGTGTTGTATCAAAACAACTCTTAAATCTCTCTGTGAACTTCAGGTCTGACTGGAACCTCACCTTATTGGCCCACATCAGCGTGGTGCCACTTCCTGGTTTGCAGAAGTGGTGCATGGTCGCCAGCAGCTCCTCCAGGTAGTTGTGGTGATACACTACATCGGCTGCCAGCACGTAGTCATAGTGACAGGAAGTGCTGGGGAAGTCTTTCTCAAGGTCGTGACCCCAGGTGAGGGCAGTTACCTGGGGCGTGTAGCGGCAGCGGCCCTTGGAGTTCCGAGAGAGGTTAAAGGTCAGGTTGGGAAGGATTTCGGGCAGGTCGGTGGCTGTTACCCAGGCACCTGGAAAACAGGATACAAGGGGAACAGTCAGTTAGGAAAATTGAATCAGTCTGTCAAACCATATCACCAACTGACAGACTCATCTAGTAGACTGGCCAGTGGCCATTATACAGTTAGCCAGACTGAAAAAGAGACAGATGGACAGACTCACCCAGAAGACTGGCCACAATAGATAGTAAACCTGTCCCTGCTCCAATCTCCAGTACCGCTTTATCCAGGAAATTCACCTGCTGCCGGTTATTCTCCAGGAACTGACTCAGAGCCACCGCCTACCCAGACACACACACAAACACATCATCGTCAGCAACAGCATTATTATCATCATCACTGCGATCACCAGCAACATCTACACACAGTGATAGATAGAGCAACCCAGATCAGTCAATATGAATTAAAGGCCCAGTGCAGTCAAAATTCTGTTTTTGCTGTGTTTTATATCATATCGCACAACAGCTGATGAAACTAACACTGTAAATGTGTGCTGATTGAAAATACAATCTACGCGGAAGTTTCTGCTTTCCATGGTGACATCACCATGCAGTAAATTGGTTAATAGACCAACAGTGTGCCAAACCTCTCTGCCAATAAAAGCTTCCACTCTACACGAAGACCACTCCTAGACAGTCCTATCTAAATTGTTGCTTGAGAAATATACTGAACAAATATATAAACGCAAGTGTCAAAGATTTTACTGAATTACAGTTCATATAAGGCAGGTATTCCCAAACTGGGGTATGTAAATGCAATGCCGTCATGGGTACGCCAAATAAAAATGTGATTCACAAAAAAATACATATATATATTTTCACATTTTCAAACAGCACATTTATATTTTCCAATGGGGCTATACATTTGGGTGAGGATTTTTTCTCGCCTGAGTAGCCTTGTTTCACTGCCCCCCAAAAAATTCAACCGTCTAGTGTTCAGCAATTTTTTTTATTTATTTCACCTTTATTTAACCACGTAGGCCAGTTGAGAACAAGTTTACAACTGCGACCTGGCCAAGATAAAGCAAAGTAGTGCAACGACAAAAACAACACAGTTACACATGCGATAAACAAACGTACAGTCAATAACACAAGTAAAAAGTCTATATACAGTGTGTGCAAATGAGGTAGGAAATACCAACACAATGTCAAATACAGGAAGCCTAGTCAAATAATTAACATCCAATCACATTAACCGTTACTGTCTCGCGGGAAACCTTCGCTCTTGCGCAGACATTTTAGAAACATGACAATTAGAAAAATAAGCCACAGGAGTTTTAGCGAGAATAAAGGTGACTTTTGAGTAGTAAGACATGTATAAAAGCAACAGATACCATGAATAAGAAGGGGCTAGAAGCGTCTTATATGGTGAGCTACCGAGTGGCTAGGACAGGCAAGCCCCATACTATTGTGGAGGACTTAATTCTTCCTGCTGCCCCGGATATGGTTGGGACAATGCTGGGAGAAAAGGCCCCAAAAAACTATACAGACAATGCCTTCATCAAACAACACTGTTTCACGACGCATCAGTGACATGGCAGGAGATGTTTTGAATCAATTACTGGTTTGCATACAAGCCAGTGAATTATATGCGTTACAGCTGGATGAGTCAACAGACGTGGCGGGCCTGCCACAGCTTCTGGTATATGTCCGTTACGTTTATGGGGGTCAATTAAGGAAGACATCCTCTTCTACAAAACACTGGAAACCAGGACAACAGGAGAGGATATTTTAAAAATACTGGACATCTTTGTGACATCAAATGGACTTTGGTGGTCAAGATGTGTTGGTATCTGTACTGATGGCGCAAAAGCCATGACAGGGAGACATAGTGGAGTGGTAACGCGCGTGCAAGCAGTTGCTACCGACGCCACTTGGGTACACTGCAGCATCCACCGAGAGGCTCTTGCTGCCAAGGGAATGCCTGACAGCTTGAAATATGTTTTGGATACTACAGTGAAAATGGTTAATGTTTTTAAAGCAAGGCCCCTGAACTCTCGTGTATTTTCTGCATTATGCAATGATATGGGCAGCGACAATGTAACGCTTTTACAACATACAGAAGTGAGCTGGTTATCATGGGGCAAAGTATTGACACGTTTTTTTAAATTGAGAGACGAGCTTAAAGTTTTCTTTATTGACCATTATTTTCACTTGTCTGACTGCTTGCATGATGATGAGTTTCCCACACGACTGGCCTATCTGGGTGATGTTTTTTCTCGCCTGAATGATCTGAATCTAGGATTACAGAGACTCTCCGCAACTATATTCAATGTGCGGGACAAAATTGAGGCTATGATTAAGAAGTTGGAGCTCTTCTCTTTCTATATTAACAAGGACAACACACAGGTCTTTCCATCATTGTATGATTGTTTGTGTGCAAATGAACTCAAGCTTACGGACAATGTCAAATGTGATATAGTCAAGCACCTCAGTGAGCTGGGTGCGCAATTACGCAGGTACTTTCCAGAAACGGACGACACAAACAACTGGATTCGTTATCCCTTTCGTGCCCTGCCTCCAGTCGACTTACCGATATTTGAACAAGAGAGCCTCATCGAAATTGCAACAAGCGGTTCTGTGAAAATTTTATTTAATCAGAAGCCACTGCCAGATTTCTGGATAGAGCTGCGCTCAGAGTTTCAACATTTGAGAGTGCGCTGACCCTGGTGCTAGAGGGGGTAGCAGTTGGAGGTTGAATGTTTGAAGGGGTATGGGACTATAACAAGTTTGGGAACCACTGATATAAGGAAATCAGTCAAATGAAATAAATAAATTAGGCCCTGACCTATGGATTTCACATGACTGGGCAGGGGCACAGCCATGGGTGGGTCTGGGGGGGCATAGGACCACCCACTTGGGAGCTAGGCCAACCCACAGGGAGCCAGGCCCAGCCAATCAGAATTAGTTTTTTCCCACAAAAGGGCTTTACTACAGACAGAAATACTTCTCAGCACCCCCTGCTGCATTCCCTTTAAGTTCAATCATCATGTTACTGAGTGTCTTTTGAACTCACCCCTGGCCAGACAAGGGCGCCATAGGAGTCCAGAGACTCTCTGATGCAGATTTCATGACCAGCGATAAGGAAAAACTCCTTCCCCAGCGTGTAGGAAACACTGGATTCACTGGCCATCTGCTTACAGTCAGACACCACTGTAGAGGACAGGACCACAACACAACCAGGTACGCTACACACCACACTGGACAGCCAACTGTTAATAACCACTACTACACACGGTCACAACATAACTAAGGTTGACTGTTACACACAACAGCATCAGAACCACAACACAACCACACTGGACTGCTAATATAATTGACCGTGACCACTAGAACACATTCACCATTCCTTACTGTTAGGGTTAGGAAACCGCTGCTTGCGTTCATCTTGTGTTCCATTGTCCATCACCTGTGGTCTCTCTTCTTCTTCCTTGTTCTCACCCGGCTCTCCGTCTGTCCTCTCCTTCTTGGGATCCTCTTGGTCTGGCTGTTTGACTGTAGAAGGGCTCTCCATCGCCACAGAACACTGTCGCCATTAGACAAAACTTTAGTTGACCTTGTGTGTGCGTCCATCCGTACATCTGTGTGTAAATACTGTATTGGTTAGGCTACATGTTACATGTGTGTAAATCCAGCCAAGGAAGCTTGGACTGGGCTATGATGAACTGGGCTCTTTTCCCTTATCTCCCCTGGGTCTAGTTGTCTGGGTTCGGGCCCAGAGAAATACTTATATTTATAACCAACCATCAGCAGACCACTCGGACTCTGGAGGGAAATACCTGCCATAGCTTAGGACCCACATCACCGAACTTCCTCAGTTCCATACACTTAGTTTCTCTTCTCCACACACAATCACCAGACTTTCACATCAAACATTGTTAGCTAAGATGGTGTTAGTATCAGAAATGGAGCAGCATTAGTACCAAGGCTTTTACAGACTCAAATTATGCATTTCCGTACAGGATTTACCCCAGTGTTTTACCCCAAAGGCTAGGACTTTTCTGTTTCCATCTACGCGGGCCGGCACCCGTGTCTCACTGGGCCATGGCTCCGGCGGACCAGCTCTCACTTGGGGATAAAGCCAGACCACTGGTACTTTTCAGCTGGCATTTACATAACAAATGTTAACCGTAAACTTCAAGACCTTCTCACAAAGCAACTGTTCTGATTATGCAGAAGTTGTTGATTCTGCTCTTCACAAGTCCTCACTGTCAGCCCTAGCTATGGAAACACAACATAAGGGTGTGTATACACTAGTGTAACACTGGTGCTACAGTCAAAAAGCAGCAGAAGACACTGATGCAAACACATGAATACCCACATATTGATGTTCACGGGGGCTTGCAGACTCATGCTCCAGAGAGATGAATAAAGTTCCATGGAATTGAACAGAATAAACGGGAGGATGTTGTATGTGATACAGACCTGTATGAGGTGGTTGTCTCTGTCTCTCTTTGTCTTTGTGACTGTCCTACTGCATCCTGTTTATACCTGGGCAGCAGCCCTTCAAACACACCCCCAAAATCACTGCGCTATAATAGAGAGAGAGGCAGAAAGTCAGACAGACTAAGCTAGTATGATAGTGACAGACCGACAGACAGAGAGAGAGCGAAAGATATACTGCCTAAAGTGAAACTCCCTCTTTGATCCCACTCACATGGAGCCAAGTAAAGTCCACATTTTCAGAGACGTGTGTGTTAGACTGAGACTTCTGCGTGATGATGTATCTGCCATAGTGCTAAGCAATAGCGGCTCTGAGTCAGAGCCCTTCACTGGGGAGACATGGGTAAAACAGAGCTGTATCATCGCGCCCACCCTGTTTGCTGTCTTCATTGCTGCCATCCTCCACCACATTGGCCAAGACCTGCCACAGGGAATTAAAATCATGTACCGAACAAATGGCAGACTGTACAACCTCAACAGGTTCAAGGTCAAAACAAAGCCATCACCATCATGGAGCTTCAGTATCCTGACAACAATGCCATTGCAGCACACTCCGAAGCAGACCTCCAGTGTGTCCTGGATGCCTTTGCCAAGGCATACAGGCTCCTGGGTCTAGCCCTGAATTTAAAGAAGACTCAAATCCTTCAACAAGCCCCCTACTCCGCCCACAATACAGGTTGACAATAACACCCTTGGAAATGTGGAACACTTCCCATATCTCGGCAGCCTTCTCTCCCCCAAAACCTACAATGACTCTGAAATACACCTGTTGTATTCGGTGCATGTGACAAATAAAATTTGATTTGATTTGATTTTTGATGTGACTGAGTGACAGCAAACTTGGCTGCCCTCTGCAGTTGAGGACAGACACAGAAACATCCATCCGCGGGCTGCTCCTAATCTGCAGTTTTTTTTGCAGTGACAATGTGCAGGGAGTTATTTGACAACATCTATTTAGGTATATTAAAACACTTCCGTTTTTTCCGATCAAGAGTATCATCGAATCCGACTATCAACTGTAAATTTACGCATACGACCACGTGTATGGCCATGTCGGCACACATCATACTTTACATGCTTGTACACTTAATTAAGGCACTATTTAAAATGTATAGCACACCCCTACCATGTAGTCTTATAGTCTCCACTGGCACAGCCAGAAGAGGACTGGCCAAGCCTCAGAGCCTGGTTCCTCTCTAGGGCCAGTAAACGAAAAGTCGCTGATTCCCTGAGCTAACTAGGTAAAAATAATCTGTTGATGTGCCCTCTACATCCGGCTTCTTCACTTGTGGGATCATCTGAGACCAGCCACCTGGACAGTTGATGAAACTGTGGGTTTGCACAACCGAAGAATTCCGACACAAACTATCAAAAATCGTCTCAGGGAAGCATATCTGCGTGCTTGTCGTTCTCACCAGGGTCTTGACCTGACTGCAGTTTGGTGTTGTAACTGACTTTGGTGGGAAAATGCTCACCTTTGATGGCCACTGGCATGCTGGAGAAATGTGATCATCACAAAGAATATGTGAAATGCTTACTTACAAGCTCTTAACCAACAATGCGGTCTTAAGAAAATCGAGCTAAGAAAATATTTACTAAATACATTAAAGTGAAAAATAAAAAACTTTAAGTAATAAAATAACAATAACGGGGCTATATACAGTTGAAGTCGGAAGTTTACATACACCTTAGCCAAATACATTTAAACTCAGTTTTTCACAATTCCTGACATTTAATCCTAGTAAAAATTCTCCGTCTTAGGTCAGTTAGGATCACCACTTTATTTTAAGAACGTGAAATGTCAGAATAATAGTAGAGAGAATGATTTATTTCAGCTTTTATTTCTTTCATTACATTCCCAGTGGGTCAGAAGTTTACATACACTCAATTAGTGTTTGGTAGCATTGCCTTTAAATTGTTTAACTTGGGTCAAACGTTTCAGGTAGGCTTCCACAAGCTTCACACAAATTGAAACTTCCTATTTTGTGAAGTGCACCAGTCCCTCCTACAGCAAAGCACCCCCACAACATGATGCTGCCACCCCCGTGCTTCACGGTTGGGATGGTGTTCTTCGGCTTGCAAGCCTCCCCCTTTTTCCTCCAAACATAACGATGGTCATTATGGCCAAATAGTTATATTTTTGTTTAATCAGACCAGAGGACATTACTCCAAAAAGTACAATCTTTGTCCCCATGTGCAGTTGCAAACCGTAGTCTGGCTTTTTTATGGTGGTTTTGGAGCAGTGGCTTCTTCCTTGCTGAGCGGCCTTTCAGGTTAGGTCGATATAGGACTTGTTTTACTGTGGATATAGATACTTTTGTACCTGTTTCCTCCAGCATCTTCACAAGGTCCTTTGCTGTTGTTCTGGGATTGATTTTGCACTTTTCGCACCAAAGTACGTTCATCTCTAGGAGACAGAACGCATCTCCTTCATGAGCGGTATGATGGCTGCGTGGTCCCATGGTGTTTATACTTGCGTACTATTGTTTGTACAGATGAACGTGGTACCTTCAGGCGTTTGGAAATTGCTCCCAATGATGAGTTCTTTGGTCAGATTAGGTGAGTGTCCAAAATAGCTCCGGACATTCTGGTGAATCGATGCTACATATTCACAATGTATAACCACGGTCTGCAGCTCTAAATATGCACATTCTCGAACAAAACATAAGTGTATTGTATAACCTGATGTTATAAGACTGTCATCTGATGAAGTTGGTCAAGGTTAGTGATTCATTTTATATCTTTTGCTGGTTTTTGCGAATGCTATCTATGCGGTGAATAAATGTGGTTGTGTGTTTGGCTATTGTGGTAAGCTAATATAATGCTATATTGTGTTTTCGCTGTAAAACACTTAAAAAATCGCAAATATTGGCTGGAATCACAAGATATTTATCTTTCATTTGCTGTACACCATGTATTTTTCATAAATGTTTTATGATGAGTATTTAGGTATTTCACGTTGCTCTCTGTAATTATTCTGGCTGCTTTGGTGATATTTTTGATGGTAGCTGCAATGTAAAACTATGATTTATACCTCAAATATGCACATTTTCGAACAAAACATAAATTTATTGTATAACATGTTATAAGACTGTCATCTGATGAAGTTGTTTCTTGGTTAGTGACTAATTATATCTATATTTGGTCGGTTTTGTGATAGCTACCTATGCGGTAGAAACATGGTGAAAATATGCGGTTGAGTCTTTGGCTATTGTGGTTAGCTAATAGAAATACATATTGTGTTTTCGCTGTAAAACATTTTAAAAATCGGAAATGATGGCTGGATTCACAAGATGTTTATCTTTCATTTGCTGTATTGGACTTGTGATTTCATGAAAATTATATTATATGATATCCCTGTCCCGTTAGGCTAGGCTATGCTAGTCAGCTTTTTTGATGTTGATGCTCCCGGATCCCGGATGGGTATCACTGAAAGGTTATTAACAAGAAATTTGTGGAGTGGTTGAAAAACGAGTTTTAATGACTCCAACCTAAGTGTATGTAAACTCCCGACACACAAGTGCTCATTATATGTGGGAACTCCTTCAAGACTGTTGGAAAAGCATTCCAGGTGAAGCTGGTTGAGAGAATACCAAGAGTGTGCAAAGCTGTCAGCAAGGCAAAGGATGGCTACTTTGAAGAATATAAAATATATTTTGAATTGTTTAACACTTTTTTAGTTACTACATAATTCCATGTGATGGCACCGACAGAGATGGTCTCCTCGCTTAAGGTCCTTAGGAAATACCGGTACACGGGGTACCGGTAGTGAGTCAATGTGCGGCGGTACAGGTTAGTCGAGATAATTAGCACATGTAGTTAGGGGTAAAGTGACAATTTCAAATTTAAACAGCGAGTAGCAGCAGTGTAAAAGCAAATGGGGGGGGGGGGTGTCAATGTAAATAGTCCAGGTGGCCATTTGATTAGTTGTTCAGCAGTCTTATGGCTTGGAGGTAGAAGCTGTTAAGGAGCCTTTTGGTCCTAGACTTGGCGCTCCGGTACCGCTTGCCGTGCGGTAGCGGTACCAGAGTGGATATATAGTTCCTGGATGACAGGAAGCTTGGACCCAGTGATGTACTGGGCCGTACGCACGACCCTTTGTAGCGCCTTACGGTCAGATGCCGAGCAGTTGCCATACCAGGCGGTGATGCAACCAGTCAGGATGCTCTCAATGGTGCAGCTGCAGAACTTTTTGAAGATCTGGGGACCCATGCCAAATCTTTTCAGTCTCCTGAGGGGGAAAAAGTGTTGTCGTGCCCTCCTCACGACTGTCTTGGTGTGTTTGGACCATGATAGTTCGTTGGTGATGTGGACACCAAGGAACTTGAAACTCTCAACCCGCGCCACTACAGCCCCGTCAATGGAGGCCTGTTCGGCCCGCCTTTTCCTGTAGTCCACGATCAGCTCC
Organism: Salvelinus namaycush; assembly: GCF_016432855.1. Lineage (NCBI taxonomy): Eukaryota > Metazoa > Chordata > Actinopteri > Salmoniformes > Salmonidae > Salvelinus > Salvelinus namaycush. Next base: position 37,756,305 of record NC_052319.1, on the reverse strand, counting down.
TTTGTCTTGTTCACATTGAGGGAGAGGTTGTTGTCGTGGAACCACACTGCCAAGTATCTGACCTCCTCCCTATAGGCTGTCTCGTCGTCGTCAGTGATCATGCCTACCACTGTTGTGTCATCAGCAAACTTAATGATGGGGTTGGAGTCGTGTTTGACCACGCAGTTGTGGGTGAACAGGGAGTACAGGAGGGGACTAAGCACGCACCCCTGAGGGGCCCCAGTGTTGAGGATCAGGGTGGCAGACGTGTTGTTGCCTACCCTGAACTCTGAGCTGTAGTCAATGAACAGCATTCTCACATAGGTGTTCCTTTTGTCCATGTCTGCAAACTACCAAATAACTGTCATCAAGTGGTGAAAGGCTTCACCAGTATAATAAGGACAGAGGACAACACTCTCTGTTTAGTGACTGTGAATAACACGGCTTGAATGTGTTGAATCTCCAGATATGATTGGATAAGGTTGTCATATTCATATAATGCGTTGTGAAGCTGATCTAGAGTTCAACACCATGAGAGTTGTGTTGATGGGAGTTGTATTGTGAGGGCTGTTCAAAACGGCCCAGTTCTCTATAAATGAACAATGAACCTGTTTCGGATCATCCAAACAGGCATTCCTTTAAAGTTGCCTTTCTCAACCACTGGGAGGGAGAGAGGGAGAATTTGTGTAATGACGTTTGTGATGAGTCTGTGTGTGTGGTAAATATTGATTAAAATAGAAAGATTAGACAGGGTTGATTGTTACCTGAGAGCTGATAATCCTGCCTCTGTCTCAGTAGCCCATAAATAGCCTCTGTAATCACACTCATACACAGCTATGTGAGTCCCAACATGCTTCATATTGTGTGTGAAAGGCTGCTAAGCTCCTGGGGGATGGGTGTAAAGTTGTTCTGTCTATTCTCTCAACTACTCATACAAACTGGCACATATTCACAAACAGATGCATACACACTCTTTGTCATCCCTGTGGGCAACGAGAGACTGAGAGTTGTAATATAAGAGCTGGATGTGAGCAGCCCTGGTCGTCATGGGATACTGTTGGCCCGGGAACTAATGCTTTCATGGACAGAGTGGCTCTTCCCTGATCCTACAGATGACATGCAGAAAACACTGGAACGTTTGGAATTGTGAGGCAGATGAAGAGAGAAAGCCATGTGTGGGTTATATTTGGGCCACGTAGCTAGTGGGTCGTTCCACAAAATGAGTGCCTTTTGCGTCCCTTTGATATTTAAAATAGAAATTGTGCACAAATATAGACTTTTAAAAGCCTGTTATATTAAGTGCCTGTAATATGAGGTGCCCTTTAATATAGACTACATGGAACATTTTATAAATCAGATTTTTAATACAAATAAAGACTTTCTAAAGTGTCAAATTAAGCATTTTGACACGTCCCTCTGCATCCTCTGTGACTTCTAGGAAGATTTTAACTGACATTTCTCCAAGATTTCACCGTCATTATAAAGTTATTTTGTTGATTTGACAGAGTCAATGTCTGAAGATGATTATTTATTAGTGATTCATTATTTTAAGGTCAACCTGTTACGTGAACTGAACGTTTATTTTAATATGGTGAAACTATTCTTCTTCTTCTTATTATTATTTTTTACATCTATTAGTCAAATGATAGTGTAAAATCAGATGAGTTGGTTACATTTACATTTTGGTCATTTAGCAGATGCTCTGAGGGATCCCCCTCCCCACTGTTTTTCATATCACCCTCTCCTTGTTCTGGAAAACAATTGCACATCCTCCCCGTCATAGAATTAACTCCAAATAATGTTTACAACCACAAATAAAAATAATTGTCGGGACCCTGTGTTAATAAAGGTGGATGTCGACTTTGCCACTTCAGCGTGCTTTTGTGGCTCAGTTGATGCTACGCAGGACTATGGGCCAGAAGGTTGAAGTTTCGCTGACCACCACCGACAGCTAACTCTCTCTGCCTGTTTCATTACACTATGATCAGAGCCGGCTGCAGACAATGATCAGCTAGGTGGAAATGACATTTTCAACATTTTTATGCTCTATTTATAATTTATATTATCCAGGCTGTAACCGGCTGTGATTGGGCGTCCCATAGGGCGGTGCACAATTGCCCCAGTGTCGTCTGGGTCTGGCCATTTTCCACCAGCAGGTTTCTGTGCCAATGCACCACAGCCAATAAGCAAAGCATACCGACTTTGGACGCTTCAACTTGGTGGTTTGCGTTTTCAGCACCACAATCTGCACAGTTTGGATGCTGGAATTATATTTTGAATAACATGTGCAGCTACAGTGGCAGATTTAGGCAATGGCAACATGTGCAGCTGCCCAGGGCGGCATCTTGCCGGGGGCGGCATGGGGCGCCAGCACACAAAAAAAGTTTAAATAAATAAATATAGATATATTTATTTATTTAAACTTTTTTTGTGTGCTGGCGCCTCATGCCACCCCAGGCAAGATGCCGCCCTGGGCAGCTGCACATGTTGCCTATGCCTAAATATATATACATACAGTTGAAGTCGGGGGTTTACATACACTTAGGTTGGAGTCATTAAAACGCGTTTTTCAACCACTCCACAAATTTCTTGTTAACAAACTATAGTTTTGGCAAGTAGGTTGAGGACATCTACTTTGTGCATGACATAAGTAATTTTTCCAACAATTGTTTACAGAAAGAATATTTCACATATAATTCACTGTATCACAATTCCAGTGGGTCAGAAGTTTACATACACTAAGTTGACTGTGCCTTTAAACAGCTTGGAAAATTTCAGAAAATTATGTCATGGCTTTAGAATCTCCTGATAGGCTAATTGACATCATTTGAGTCAATTGGAGGTGTACCTGGGGATGTATTTCAAGGCCTACCTTCAAACTCAGTGCCTCTTTGCTTGACATCATGGGAAAATCAAAAGAAATCAGCCAAGAGCTCAGAAAAAAAATTGTAGACCTCCACACAAGTCTGGTTCATCCCTGGGAGCAAATTCTAAACGCCTGAAGGTACCACGTTCATCTGTACAAACAATAGTACGCAAGAATAAACACCATGGGACCACGCAGCCGTCATACCGCTCAGGAAGGAGATGCGTTCTGTCTCCTAGAGATGAACGTACTTTGGTGCAAAAAGTGCAAATCAAAGGACCTTGTGAAGATGCTGGAGGAAACAGGTACAAAAGTATCTATATCCACTGTAAAACGAGTCCTATATCGACATAACCTGAAAGGCCACTCAGCAAGGAAGAAGCCACTGCTCCAAAACTGCCATAAAAAAGCCAGACTACTGTTTGCAACTGCACATGGGGACAAATATCGTATTTTTTGGAGTAATGTCCTCTGGTCTGATGAAACAAAAACAGTACTGTTTGGCCATAATGACCATCGTTATGTTTGGAGGAAAAAGAGGGAGGCTTGCAAGCTGAAGAACACCATCCCAACAGTGAAGCACGGGGGTGGCAGCAGCATGTTATGGAGGTGCTTTGCGGCATGAGGGATTGGTGCACTTCACAAAATAGATGGCATCATGAGGTAAATTATGTGGATATATTGAAGCAACATCTCAAGACATCAGTCAGGAAGTTAAAGCTTGGTCACAAATGGTCTTCCAAATGGAAAATGACCCCAAGCATACTTCCAAAGTTGTGGCAAAATGGCTTAAGGACAACAAAGTCAAGATATTGGAGTGTCCATCACAAAGCCCTGACCCCAAACCTATAGAAAATTTGTGGGCAGAACTGAAAAAGCGTGTGCGAGCAAGGAGGCCTACAAACCTGACTCAGTTACACCAGCTCTGTCAGGAGGGATGGGCCAAAATTCATCCAACTTATTGTGGGAAGCTTGTGGAAGGCTGCCTGAAACATTTGACCCAAGTTAAACAATTCAAAGGCAATGCTACCAAACACTAATTGAGTGTATGTAAACTTCTGACTCACTGGGAATGTGATGAAAGAAATAAAATCTGAAATAAATCATTCTCTCTACTATTATTCTGACATTTCACATTCTTAAAATAAAGTGGTAATCCTAACTGATTTAAAACAGGGATTTTTTACTTGGATTAAATGTCAGGAATTGTGAAAACTGAGTTTAAATGTATTTGGCTAAGGTGTATGTGAACTTCTGACTTATATTCCGAATGGTGACATTTGCGCTATTGGTTTTCTATCGCTCATTTGTACATCACGTTAATGATATCATGTCACCGTGTGCGACTGTGGGTCAATTAACCTTGTCGGAGTGGGCGCCCTGATTCTAGTTTGTGAGCTAGGCAGGCTACTGCCTGGGAAAGTCTCCCACTCAGAAGTACGAGAGGGGGCGGGGGTAGGTTGACCTCAGGTCTCACCACTGGAAGCCCGAGGTAGGGAGAGCGGGGGAATCTATCAAATAGCGCCCCTCTAACTTAGTACAGTACTAATGCAATTAGTTGTGCAATTTAGTTTGTGTGTTTCTTGTTTGAAGTGCAATAATCAGGTTATCTTCTTTATAAGTGTGTTATTCTATTTGTGTAATATAAGATTTCTGCAATTTAGTTTTATTTGTGTTTTTTTGTTAGCAATAGTGTAATAATTTGATTCACTGTTTTATTTGTATTTATATACTACAATTTGTTTCTATTTTTTAAAAATTTAGTTCACCTTTATTTAACCAGGTAGGCTAGTTGAGAACAAGTTCTCATTTACAACTGCAAACTGGTCAAGATAAAGCAAAGCAGTACGACACAAACAACAACAGAGTTACACATGGAATAAACAAACATACAGTCAATAATACAATAGAAAAAAAGTCTATATACAGCGTGTGCAAATGAGGTAAGATAAGGGAGGTAAGGCAATAAATAGGCCATAGTGGCAAAATAATTACAATTTAGCAATTTTAACACTGGAGTGGTACATGTGCAGAAGATGAATGTGCAAGTAGAGATACTGGGGTGCAAAGGAGAAAAAAATAATAATAACAGTATGGGGATGAGGTAGTTGGATGGGCTATTTACAGATGGCTATGTACAGGTGCAGTGATCTGTGCTCTGACAGCTGGTGCTTAAAGTTGTCTTTGTTACTTATTTTTGGATATTTATGAGTCTTATTGTTATATATATATTTATATAGTTTTAAATGTTATGATTATTTATTTGTGTTGTTCCAAATGTCGGAATAAAAATTACAGTTAGTGCAGAATGGTGTTTTTTTTTTTTAAGGGGGGTTCGCCCAGGAAGCTAGAACCGCCACTGCGCAGGAGACTTTTGAAGTAGCGTAATTAGATTAAAACATTGTGACTGGTTGTTTTTATGCCACACATAAAAGGTAATAGATTTTAAAATATCAATTACAAAAATGTTGGCTATATTGTTCTAGGTGCGCGAGGAATAGCCACTCGGATTGGAGAGGAGGGAGAGTGCTGTTTAAGCTTTCCTGAATAACTGGGTCTGCTGGTAGCATATGTGGCCACATTATTATAGGACGATTTGAGAGAATTATGATCCACAACAGACAGTGCATCGAAAGTAGACCCACATCTGATCCAAATGGAATGAAATATTCAAATCACAAGGCTCTTTTGCTCTGTTATTCAAATGACATTTTCACTGCAGTTTACAGCCTAGAGTATAATTTTTTTACTTACTTGAAAACAATAATGCAATTATTAATTGTATTGTGGTGTTGTAGGCTAGCCTAGGAAGGATAATTGTATTGTCCTTAAACAAGATCGATTAGGGGAGCTTTTTGAGTTCCTTGTTTAATGCGCAATGACGCACCTGGCCTCTCCGCTTATATTGAAAATTGGTGCAGCTTTGAAAGATTTTATGTGTGGTGTCATTGCTAGTTAGCATATTGCAGATCTGGACAAACGATCAACCTACCTCTATTGTTACTATGAATGGTGGATAGAAGGCAGCATAGACAGTTAGACTGGTACACGATACTGACTTGTGGCGTGTGGAAAAGCGTAGTGTGCATGAGGGAAGTTTCCAAAACAGCTTGATATAGGGGAGGAACATGCACGTAGATGAAGCACTTTGACTAGGATGGAAGACATTTTATAGTCAAACCTGCTAAAGAGTGAATGTAAAGCAGGGAAAAAAACAATCCTCCCCAAAGCAAAAAAATTAAATGATAGACAACCCCCCCAATTTCGAACTGTTCCTCAACCAGAGCAATTTAGGCTGCGTTTATTCTTGGTTCTTACTTGCGTCCTTTGTCCTAATCTTTTCCACATTCTGATTGTGTCCACATTTTTAGACATGTGTAGACAATCAAAAGACACAAAGTGATCTGATTGTGATCAGATCTTCCTGCCCACTTTCAGAGGTAGTCAGACACGCAGTGTGTCTGGATATCTTACAAGTGTAGACAGAGCTGGACAAAGAAACAACTTAAATCATCATTATTCCACTCTCTAAAATAATTTACAGGTTGCACCATTAACTGATTACATCAATATGTGTCTTACAATAAATAAATAAATATTATTTTCAAAGAATAGCTCTGAAATAATTTGCATGAAGTAAGGAACTAGAAAATCTGGTCACAATGAAGACGCAGTGGACGGATAAAAGACACATTTTTATACCATTTGTAGACACATTTCTGGAAATGTGTGTACAATCAGAATGTAGATAAGGTCAGGAGAAAGGACCCATGTTAGCACCAGGTATAAACAGGGCTACAGAGCGTCATATACAGTACCGTCCATTCAAATATTTGAGAAGTACAAAAGTAGGTAGAACTAGTAAAAAGCAACGCTCCTTCGCTGCGTTTGTGTAATTTGTGTAAAGTGCGTAGCAGACTTTACATTAGTGCTTAGATGGTTCTACTCTTTTTGGAAATGTTCTGGTGTTTTGTGGCGGAACACGTCAACCTTTTTGCACATAACATGTCATCTTTGTTACCCATAGATAGACAGGCTAGAAATGTTTTAACAATTACATTTTGCATTCAATTGCCACTCTCTGTTGCGCACAACAAGCTTCCTTCCATTCCCCCTATCACAAGGGGATTTGTTACGGTCAACCCTGTTACGGTCAACCCTGTACAATTATTTGGCACTTAACAGGCATCTACTATAGTATTTTTAAAATTTATTTAACCTCTTGTGATGGGAAAACATGTTTTTTATTAAGTTTAACATGTGCTCTTATGACAGAATGTTACTTTTAGGTGAAATGAAGTGTATTTTCCCCAAGTTACACTACTCAAAAGCAGTGGTGTAAAGTACAAAGACTTTAAAGTACTACTTAAGTAGTTTTTTGGGGTATCTGTACTTTACTATTTATATTTTTTACAACTTTCACTTTTACTTCGCTACATTCCTAAAGATAATTATGTACTTTTTACTACATACATTTTCCCTGACACACAAAAGTACTCATTACATTTTGAATGCTTAGCAGGACAGGAAAATGGTCCAATTCACGCACTTATCAAGAGAACATCCCTGGTCATCCCTACTGCCTCTAATCTGGCGGACTCGCTAAACACATGCTTCGTTTGTAAATTCTGTCTGAGTGTTGGAGTGTGTCCCTGGCTATATGTAAATAAAAAAATCTTGAAAATTGTGTGGTCTGGTTTGCTTAATATAAGGAATTTGAATTTTTTTATACATTTACTTTTGATACTTAAGTATATTTAAAAACCAAATACTTTTAGACTTTTACTCAAGTAGTATTTTACTGGGTGACTTTCACTTTTACTTGAGTAACTTTCTATAAAGGTATCTTTACTTTTACTACATTATGACTTTTGGGTATTTTTTCCACCGCTGCTCAAAAGCCACCTAATTGGTGGAACGACCTGATGTATGGTTCTAATGTATGGGTCTAATGTATGGGTCTAATGTGGGCTGTATGTGAGTCATATATGTGTCTAATGTGGGCTGTATATGAGCCATAGACCCACAGCAGTTTTCTTGCTGGGTTAACAGTGCTGAGCCAAAGCCCCCCAGATAGCACTTTGCTATGACCCTAAAGCTTAGCTATAACTGGGTGCCATAAAAATGGAGTCATCTCAAATATGAGACCAGTGAGCAAACATGCACACACAAAGATAAGTTAGTAATACTGAAACACAGGACCAAGAACGTTTCTAGCAAAAATGTCCCTTTATAGAATTCATTACAGTCATTTATATAACTTTTACACAAACATATGAGCATAGTTCTATTTTCAAAATATAAAAAGTGCTTTCCTATGGCTCTAAAATAGATTGTTTATCATAGAGAAATAATATCTTACAGTGTGAAGGCAGTTAAATGTTTAAGAATCTCTTTCACCACTGAAGCCAGGTACTTGAATCCCCCGTGACTCAAACTGGAAACCTCCTGAGAGGTTCAAAGTGCAAGGGTCATAAAATCTGACACCGCTGTGTTCCTAGAGCTCGGGATAGAGGATGCACTAATATGTACAGCTCTAGGATCAGTTTCCCCCCAAATATTCCACACTGGGATGAAGAATGTAATCTGACTTTAGATCAGTGTCTAGGGCGGTGGAGAACAGCTCAATATAATGGCTGGAATGGAGTTAATGGAATGGTATCAGAAACATGGTTTTCATGGATTTGACACCATTACATTCCATCCATTATAATCCATTCCAGCCATTATTATGAGCCGTTCTCCCCTCAGCAGCTTTATCCTACTGTTTCCTAGACAGGGTGAGAGCAGACAAACGCTCGCAGATCCCAGCACGGCATATCATTGAACTTCCCATTTCCTGAAAAGCAGAAAACAAACATCAATAATAGAACAACAAAGTGTTATTCAATTGTATAAGTCATCAGTCATTATATTATCCATCGCTATCCTTCCATACTCTCAATGGCACTATGGATGTATGCTCAAGAATACATTACACGATTAGTTAGCTTTCAGTCGTACGTACCAAGTGCCAGTAGCTCCAGACAGTTCTCCACCCCTGCCGTGTAATTGGGCTCGCCAGGCAACCAATCCTCATAGGACCAGTGGGCACCGTCCAACCAGATGAAGCGACCAGTCTGACAGAGTAAATAGGATAAAATGTGTAAACAAATAAACAGGATAGTGACACACACACACACACACACGTACACACACTCACGTCCAGGTAGCGTAGTCCTCCAACCCAGGTGCGTGTGTATCCTCCGATCTGTTGCAGCATGAGGTCCATGACCTGTCTGTGGATGGTCTGACTGGTGATGGATGCCAGGTGGCCACGAGGGAAGTTAGCCTGGCAGTAGAACTGCAGAGGAGCAGAGAAAACACGGGTTAAATGTTTACATGTTTGTTGAATTAGAGATGTTGAACGATTCACTGAGAGACAAAACAGAGAAGGAACAGAGAATACATTAAAACATGAAAAAAAATAAGATATTAGTTCCCACTCACCTCAGCATCTGAAGCTGTCTTTGGGCCTCTGAAGAACTGGTAGCATTTCCCCTCCAGGACCACACCACTGCAGGAGCTCCTCCCTGTGGTAGAAATCAGCATTGCAACGTCATTCCATATTTAACACGTTTGTGTAAGTGCGTGCTGGTGTCACAGAAGGCAGCTGAGGGGAGGACGGCTCATAATAATGGCTGGAACGGAGCGAATGGAATGGCATTAAACACATGAAAAGCACGTCTTTGATGTATTTGATACCATTCCACTGGTTCCTCTCCAGCCATTATCACGAGCCCGTCAACCCCAATTAACGTGCCACAAACCTCCTGTGAGATGTGTGTGTGTGATTGTTGGAATATGTGGACCTCCCTCCATCTCACTGGTTGATGCTTATTTATAAAACCCTCTTAGGCCTCACTCCCCCCTATCTGATATATCTACTGCAGCCCTCATCACCCACATACAACACACGTTCTGCTAGTTACATTCTGTTAAAGGTCCCTAAAGCACATACATCCCTGGGTCGCTCCTCTTTTCAGTTCACTGCAGCTAGCGACTGGAACGAGCTGCAACAAACACTCAAACTGGATAGTTTTATCTCAATCTCTTCATTCAAAGACTCAATCATGTACACTCTTACTGACAGTTGTGGCTGCTTTGTGTGATGTATTGTTGTCTCTACCTTCTTGCCCTTTGTGCTGTTGTCTGTGCCCAATAATGTTTGTACCATGTTTTGTGCTGATACCATGTTGTGTTGCTACCATGTTGTTGTCATGTTGTGTTGCTACCATGCTGTGTTGTCATGTGTTGCTGCCTTGCTATGTTGTTGTCTTAGGTCTCTCTTTATGTAGTGTTGTGTCTCTCTTGTCGTGATGTGTGTTTTGTCCTATATTTATATTTATAATTTTAATTTACATTTTTATTCCCAGCCCCCGTCCCCGCAGGAGGCCTTTTGCCTTTTGGTAGGCCGTCATTTAAAATAAGAATTTGTTCTTAACTGACTTGCCTGGTTAAATGAAGGTTAAATAAATAAATACAAATAAAAGAATCTCTCTCACCTGTAGGTTCACGTTGGGCCATGTTCTCCATTAGCCCCACCTCCTCCATATTTAAAGACCGCCTCTCCCTCTCTGGTTCCACCCACATGCGCGCCTCTCCATCCATCATGGGGCCCTCGCCCATCATGGGGCCCTCGCCCATCATTGGCTGCTCCATGAGAGGCCTCTCTCTTACTCGAACCCCCTCCTCCAAAAGCAAATGCTCTTCCCTAAGACGCCTCTTCTCTTCTAGAGGTTCCAACTCCATCATTGGCTCCTCTACCATCACAGCTGAGTCTGTCATTGGATAATGCCCAGTGTATAGCCCCTCCCTCATTTCAGGTTCCAGCTCCATGATTGGTTCCTCAGCCAGGAAGTACTCCCTCTCCGTCATAGGCCCCATGTCTTCCATCAGTTCCCTCACTGGCTTCTCTCCCTTGATGGCGTAATCTGTCGTGATTGGATTCTCTCCAAAAGGCACATCCCTAATTTCAGGCTCCAGTTCCATGATTGGTTGTTCCGCTATGACATACTCATCATCTTCCTCCAGGCTAGGCCCCTCCCTTAGCAACGGCTCTAGTTCTGTCATTGGCTCCTCTTCCAGATCAAAATTATATATCATTTCTGGAGCCATCTTGTTGCCATCCATAGGACTGCCTCCTCTCCAATACTGTTCAATCAAACTGTCCTCTGGTAGTGGTTCCAAATCCATGATTGGCTCTTCAGCCATGACATTTTCACCCTCCATAAGAGGGCCCTCCTCTTGGTAGGTGAGCCCCTCATCCATTGCAAACGCCATCTCCACCTCTGTCTCCATTTCTATTTCAGGTTCCATTTTTACCCTTGGTACTTCTGGTTCCTCCATTTCTGGTTCTTCCGTTTCTTTTCCTTCCATCTCTAGTTCTTCCATCTCTGGTTGTTCCATATTTAATCCCATCTCTGCTTCTTCCATCTCTGGTTTCCCCATCTCGGGATCTTCCATCCTCAGTAGATCCTCTTTCATCTCAGCCTCCATCTCCTGCTCAGGCTGAGCCTCCTCCTCTGCTGCTGGGCCCACCTCCACCAACTCCTCTACAACCACAGGGGCCACATCTTCCCGTGGTTTCTCCTGATCATCAGGGCTCAGTGCTTCTGGTTTCTCCTCTGCGACAGGGCTCAGTTCTTCTGTTTTTTCCTGCACTGGAGGACTCAGTTCTTCTCGTTTCACATGCACTGGAGGGCTCAGTTCTCCTCGTTTCTCCTGCACCGGAGGGCTCAGTTCTTCTGGTTTCTCCTGGGCTTTCTCTACTGGTTTCTCCTGGGCTTTCTCTACTGGTTTCTCCTGGGCTTTCTCTACTGGTTTCTCCTGGGCTTTCTCTACTGGTTTCTCCTGGGCTTTCTCTATTGGTTTCTCCTGGGCTTTCTCTACTGGTTTGTCCTGGGCTTTCTGTACTGGTTTCTCCTGGGCTTTCTCAATTGGTTTCTCCTGGGCTTTCTCTACTGGTTTCTCCTGGGCTTTCTCTACTTTCTTCTCCAGCTCCACAGTGTCTTCTGTCTCTGGTTTCTTCTGAACCACTGGCATCCATTCAGCTGGTTTTTCATGTCTTACTGGAATCACCTGTAAATCCAGGCTGGGTTCCACTAGATTCTCTTGCACCAGGGGGCTCAGCTCTTCTGGTTTCTCCTGCACTAGAGGGTTCAGTTCATTAGGTTTCTCATCCACCACAGAACTAAGCTGGGTTTGTTTTACAATCGCCTCAGTGTTCCAGCCAGCTGGTTTCTCCAGGTCTCTCAGGACTGGGTAGATCTCTCTCTGGTGCAAAGATGGTTTCCATTCATCAATCCATTCATCCATGACTCCATGTGGTCTCCCCAGAGCCACTGAGAAATAGAGAAAAATCAGAAGTGCTTCAATTGACCATTACCCATTTTAACCTGTGCAATAGGTGCAGCGTTTTTTAAATGGCCCTGGACAAAAATAATGCACTTTGTAGAAAATATGGAATGATTTGAGATTCAGAAATTTAGTAACTCTGATCCCAGGTATACAGTAGTACATATCAGTATTGAATCATAAAGTGGCGCAGCAGTCTAAGGCACTGCATCTCATAAGAGGCATCACTACAGTCCCTGGTTCGAATCCAGGCTGTATCACATCCAGCTGTGATCGGGAGTCCCATAGGGAGGCGCACAATTGGCCCAGCATTGTCAGGGTTTGGCCAGGGTAGGCCGTCATTGTAAATAAGAACTGGTGCTTATCTGACTTGCTGAGTTAAATAAAGGTTAAATATTTGTTTTTTATAAAACCACCTCATGGAGATAAACTAAAGGATTATCAGGTAATGATAAGGGTAATGCTGATATGAGCCTAGACAACAGAGTCATAAACAGAGATTGAGGTTTGATCACAAAGTCACAGTGACTCTAACTTTCACTTCAGCCACAGTCTTAGACTTTTTAAAAAAGATTTGAAAAGAGGAATATTAATGATTAAGTTCTTCTTTTAGTAAGACCATCACATTCCAGCCCCCCCCCCCAAGTACTGTACAGTGCCTTCGGAAAGTATTCAGACCCCTTGACTTTTTACACATTTTGCAATCTGTAGACAAAAAATCCTGTTTTTGCTTTGTCATTATGGGGTACTGTGTGTAGATTGATGAAGGGAAAAAACATTTGAATCAATTTCAGAATAAGGCTGTAACGTAACAAACTGTGGGAAAAGTCAAGGGGTCTAAATACTTTCCGAAGGCACTGTATATCTTAAAAACATATATTAGCTTGAGTGGCCCCTAAAATACACTGTACTGGTATTGCTAACAAAATGCACACAACAATACGCACAGAGGGGCCAAGCAACAGAAGAGCTATGTGGCGTAGCACAGTTTCGCGCGGCCCGCAAGGTCCAAGCTAATGCTATTTTACACATTTTGCCATGAGAGAAAATGTTGCTGTTTTAGAGCTTAGGGATTCTTGAAAGATGGGACAATCTCAAATATTTGTCTTAATATTAGCAACATTTTAAATATATATTTTGATAGACCAAAGTATCAGCTATCACACCATGTAAAGGAACAACCACCCAACTAACTGGATATACGTCAACTCCATCAGACACCCTAAAATACATTTCATTTGAACAATTACTGTCCAAGTGTTTAAAGTCCTTAATTGTCTAATTCTAACAGTATGTTATTCAAATATGTATTAATACAAATCTCTAAACTTCTTTTTATGTTGTTTTATAGCGCTATGAAATGTTCCAGGGCTAATTTCAATAGCATTGTGACATGTTTTTCTACATTTAGAACATAACATTTATATATATTCAAATTCCCCTAAACGTAAACTTTAAGCTCAAATAATTACATATATCTACGTTTTTTTAGGATTTTTTCCGACTTTCAAGAATCCCTGAGATAATTTCTTGTTATTCTACACATTTTGCCATTAGCCTTAAGGAAAATTTCCTGTCATTCCCCCCCAAAAATCATGATTTATGACGGGTTCATATGCTATCTAGGGGGCCCGACCTCCCCAAAAATAGATTATAAAAAGCTTGTGGTCCTCCCTGCCTTGCTGGGGCTATGGGGGTGTAGTAGGTGAACACATGTAGTAGGTCAAACACATCTTTGAAATATATATTTTGGTGCTGTATCATGTGATAGGCTATATGTACAACCCTACAGCCTATCATTCTTTAGGAAAATAATCGAAGAGAACTTTGGGAGAGAACTTAGAAATCTTTCTAGAGCTCTCACTGAGACACCTTACCTGCCAGGCTCAACAACAGTAAGACCAGAGTCTTCATCTTCATCTGGAGAGGGAGAGAAATGACTGATTAGAACACTGAATACTCAAGACACAACTGTCTAACAAATCACCAACCTTGTTCTTTGTGAGTAAAAACAAATAATGAATTCAACGCTTTGCTGTTATTGTCTTACCTGTGAATGTAGTCCAGGTAACGGCTCCAACAGTCTGCTTTGTGGTGTCTGTCTCTTTATAAGCTTGTCATGAGCTCTCCTGACCCGATAAAGAGCTGTTCTTACACACTTTATGACCCCCCTCCCCTAAACCCCCCTCCACTCCTATCACGTGCAGGTTAGGTCTGTTCCCCTACCTCAGTATCTCTTTAGCAACCCTCTATTTCTCTCCCTCTGCTTCCTCGTTTGACAGACATTACATGGGCCCAAAGTGCACAACACTCTGATAACTTCTCATTACAGAAGAAAAACAATATCCGTATCTCAATATGCAATAACCACATAGCAAGAATCAACAACAGTCGCTGGCAGACTTTATTACAGCATGTTTTGGTCACGTGTGTGAGGCCTTGCAGAATGTGTTTAATCTACAATGAATATAAAATGAAATAGTGAATGTAACTCCTACTTCTCACAGGGGCAGATGTATAACATCAGGTTAAGGAATGGCTATTAAACTGTAAAGTCGTCCTTTTCTAACAATCCTGCAATGGTTAATTTCCTTTGGATATTCTTAATGTGATTAAAGACATCCTAATAATTGACTTGCCCAAACCTGTCATGTTTTCTGAACTGCAAATCTAAGTCATGACTACCCACTGGACACAGACGTCAGTTCAATGTCTCAATTCTTTGGTTGAATAACTTGGAAACAACATTAATTCAACCAGTTTGTTTCCTGGTTTGGGACATGGGGTCGAAAGTAAGGTCCTTGTTCAGACTGAATAGTATGTTCCTATCCCACTAGGGGGCAACCTCCTGATTAAGTGGTCACTACAGAACAGTGAGGTTTGACAGGACAGGATTATACTATTACTATATGCCATTTAGCAGACACTTTCATCCAAAGAAATGTACAGTCATGCGTGCATACACTTTTTGGTATGGGTGGCCCCAGTGGGAATCAAACCAATGACGTTGCAAGCGCCATTCTCTACCAACTGAGCCACACAGAACAGGAGACTGAGGTTCTGTCTTAAAACAATCCAATAGATCCTCCCCTTCAGTGTTTATTGGTTTAGTTCAGCTCAAACTTCTTAAAACAGTTGCTATCAAAAACAAGAAATGATGCTGAAAGTCTGTTTCTAGAGCTAAGGAAAGGGATAGGTCGATAGGTGTAACGGCACCAGCTGCCATAACTCCCCTAAGATCTTTGGAAGGTTAGGTTGAACCATCATCTAATAGCTACCTATCCGGAAGGTACAAGACTAGATCAGAGGATTGTTTTTCAGTTTAGACTGGGCTAAAGAACGTCAACAGTCAGACACTGAGGAATAAGGAAATGTTTGTATTTCTATACACAACACATTGAAAGCCAGCCTGTCATTAATCTGTCACTCACGTTTTGTTTTGTGAACTTTGATCCGCTGCTTATCGGTTTTTGTGGCCTGACAAGTAAAGGTAGTAAATATGGTAGTATACTGATGAATGGTGCCTGTGTGGTCATGTGGAGTGAGTGTGTAGTCAGAGGGAATGGTTGTGGGTAATGGCAATAGGGTTTCATGACAACCCCTCCATCATGTGTCTGATCTACAATTAATATTAAATGAAATAGTGAATTTGGCTCCTACTTCTCATAGGGCGGTGCACAATTGGCCCAGCGTCGTTAGGGTTTGGCCAGGGTAGGCCAAAATGAAATAAAAAACAATGTGCATGTGTGTGTTGAGGTAACAGCAGCGGGGGCTCTCTCTCAACACAGCAGCTACACAGACAGTAACTTAGGAACACTGTGTGTGTGTGGTCCGGGTAGCTATTTGGTTAACTATTTAACTAACTATTTACAGTCTTATGGCTTGGGGGTAGAAGCTGTTAAGGGTCCTGTTGGTTCCAGACTTGGTGCGTGGGTATCACTTGCCGTGCGATAGCCGAGAGAACAGTCTATAACAGGTGTCTGGAGTCTTTGACAATTTTTAGGGCCTTCCTCTGACACCGCCTGGTATAAAGGTCCTGGACGGCAGGGAGCTTGGCCCCAGAGATGTACTTACATGTATGGAACTAAACAAGACAGTTCAAACTGTTGGAAACAGCCATTCTGCATTTATAAATCACCTTACCAACAATATCAAAGTAAGTCTTATCGAACTATAAGTTATTACAACAACAAAAAGTATAAAAATACAAATATCACAAATAGATGTCACTGCTCCAAAGCAGAGTCGTAGATCTTACAAGGACCACAACACACATCTTAATGACAAAACCTCAACTTAGAAATAGTTAACTCCACAAGAGTAAAATCGCACCTTGTCACAAATTGATAAAAATAAATGTTTATTACAAATTGGTGGGAATTACAAATTGATCATCAATATGTAGGCTCCTGTAGGCTATGATAGTTACAATGGCACATCGAGACCCACATTTTTAATGTTATGTGGTGCTTGTGTGTTTGCTGTGTGGTGTGTTGTGACGGTTTATAATTTGTCCCGTTAATAACATCGTTTATAGCCGTTTACAGCCTACGCATACGTTGGCCGAAATACACATTAGAGATACATATGCGGTAAAATCCTCTACGGGAGCAAAACGTTCGCCCACCACGAACCACTGACGCGTGTTTCATGGTGAGCGCGCGCCTGAGTTCCTCCGCTAGATGAGATGGTCTCCATCGGGAGCGCGCACATGGAAAACTTCAGGAACTTCTCAAGTCTGGAATCTCATCCGTCTCGTGTGGAGCGAGTGTTCTCAGACACTCAAGAGCATTTCCAGGATATTTCAGTTCACTGCTCAGTCGTGTGTAAGAACTATGGACAGCACGGGGATTTTGTCTCTCACCCTTCTCCTCCTCTTGTCACAGAGTGAGTAGCCTTTTATTTTCTGAATTGTCCCTAATGGATATTTTGTCTAAAAATATCATTTTTAAGGGAGTGAATGAACAATCATACAAACTATAGCCTTCATACATGACTAATGCAGGCGAGCAGTATTCAATAAGACCATACATGACTAATGCAGGCGAGTAGTATTCAATAAGACCATACATGACTAATGCAGGCGAGCAGTATTCAATAAGACCATACATGACTAATGCAGGCGAGTAGTATTCAATAAGACCATACATGACTAATGCAGGCGAGCAGTATTCAATAAGACCATACATGACTAATGCAGGCGACCAGTATTCAATAAGACCATACATGACTAATGCAGGCGAGCAGTATTCAATAGGACCATACATGACTAATGCAGGCGAGCAGTATTCAATAAGACCATACATGACTAATGCAGGCGAGCAGTATTCAATAAGACCATACATGACTAATGCAGGCGAGCAGTATTCAATAGCACCATACATGACTAATGCAGGCGAGCAGTATTCAATAAGACCATACATGACTAATGCAGGCGAGCAGTATTCAATAGGACCATACATGACTAATGCAGGCGAGCAGTATTCAATAAGACCATACATGACTAATGCAGGCGAGCAGTATTCAATAAGACCATACATGACTAATGCAGGCGAGCAGTATTCAATAAGACCATACATGACTAATGCAGGCGAGCAGTATTCAATAGGACCATACATGACTAATGCAGGCGAGCAGTATTCAATAAGACCATACATGACTAATGCAGGCGAGCAGTATTCAATAGGACCATACATGACTAATGCAGGCGAGCAGTATTCAATAAGACCATACATGACTAATGCAGGCGAGCAGTATTCAATAAGACCATACATGACTAATGCAGGCGAGTAGTATTCAATAAGACCATACATGACTAATGCAGGCGAGCAGTATTCAATAAGACCATACATGACTAATGCAGGCGAGTAGTATTCAATAAGACCATACATGACTAATGCAGGCGAGCAGTATTCAATAAGACCATACATGACTAATGCAGGCGAGCAGTATTCAATAAGACCATACATGACTAATGCAGGCGAGCAGTATTCAATAGGACCATACATGACTAATGCAGGCGAGAAGTATTCAATAAGACCATACATGACTAATGCAGGCGAGCAGTATTCAATAAGACCATACATGACTAATGCAGGCGAGCAGTATTCAATAAGACCATACATGACTAATGCAGGCGAGCAGTATTCAATAAGACCATACATGACTAATGCAGGCGAGCAGTATTCAATAGGACCATACATGACTAATGCAGGCGAGCAGTATTCAATAAGACCATACATGACTAATGCAGGCGAGCAGTATTCAATAAGACCATACATGACTAATGCAGGCGAGCAGTATTCAATAGGACCATACATGACTAATGCAGGATAGTAGTATTCAATAAGACCATACATGACTAATGCAGGATAGTAGTATTCAATAGGACCATACATGACTAATGCAGGCGAGTACTATTCAATAGGACCATACATGACTAATGCAGGCGAGTAGTATTCAATAGGACCATACATGACTAATGCAGGCGAGCAGTATTCAATAAGACCATACATGACTAATGCAGGATAGTAGTATTCAATAGGACCATACATGACTAATGCAGGCGAGTACTATTCAATAGGACCATACATGACTAATGCAGGCGAGTAGTATTCAATAGGACCATACATGACTAATGCAGGCGAGCAGTATTCAATAAGACCATACATGACTAATGCAGGATAGTAGTATTCAATAGGACCATACATGACTAATGCAGGCGAGTACTATTCAATAGGACCATACATGACTAATGCAGGCGAGTAGTATTCAATAGGACCATACATGACTAATGCAGGATAGTAGTATTCAATAGGACCCTACATGACTAATGCAGGCGAGTACTATTCAATAGGACCATACATGACTAATGCAGGATAGTAGTATTCAATAGGACCATACATGACTAATGCAGGCGAGTAGTATTCAATAGGACCATACATGACTAATGCAGGATAGTAGTATTCAATAGGACCATACATGACTAATGCAGGATAGTAGTATTCAATAGGACCCTGCATGACTAATGCAGGATAGTAGTATTCAATAGGACCATACATGACTAATGCAGGATAGTAGTATTCAATAGGACCATACATGACTAATGCAGGATAGTAGTATTCAATAGGACCATACATGCCATAGTGTTGATGTGTGATGATTTCAGATGGTGTAATTTTACATTGTAAAATATATATAATTTCTGTAATGACAGTAAGTTAAGAGGCAGTTTGCACGTCAGGCTAAATATCATTTTTCTAGTATACCCATCATGCACTGCATCAGCGCCTCTCAAGCTGTGTGTGTGTGCATGCGTCTGTATGTATGTATGTGTGTGTGTGCGCGCGCGTGCTCGTGCGCGTGTATGTGTGTGTGTATGCAGGCTATGTATGTATTGTACATTTCCGAGCACACTTTTAACAGTTAGGTTTGGTGAAGTGTGTGTGTAGTGTGTAATGTGTTTAGGGGCTGGGCGTGCGTTGGGATTGGGAGGACTGGTTCGTGATCATACAGGTCTTCGGTTTACATTAAACCCTCTGATGCTGTCCAAGCCCAGAGACACAGAGGCACAGAGATCCAGAGGCCCAGAGGCCCAGAGGCCCAGAGGCCCAGAGACCCAGAGACCCAGAGACCCAGAGACCCAGAGACCCAGAGGCCCAGAGACCCAGAGGCCCAGAGACCCAGAGGCCCAGAGACCCAGAGGCCCAGAGGCCCAGAGACCCAGAGATCCAGAGGCCCAGAGACACAGAGGCCCAGAGACCCAGAGACCCAGAGACCCAGAGACCCAGAGACCCAGAGACCCAGAGACCCAGAGGCCCAGAGGCCCAGAGGCTGATGAAAGGCCAGACCACTAAGGGGCTTCAGGGCTCTGGAGAGCCAACCTCTCTGATGCCCAGCGCAGGCAGGCTGATCTCCCTGTTTGATGTTGTCGATAGCACCGTCATGACCCTGCTTCTACTTGAATCAATCAGAGACACAGAGAGAAAGTGTGTATTAGCAAATCATCTGCCAGTTGATGTGTGTTCGCATGTGTTGATATTGTTGTTTCAGCAGTGTGTATTCATATGTTAGTGTGTGTGTGTGTGTGTGTGTGTGTGTGTGTGTGTGTGTGTGTGTGTGTGTGTGTGTGTGTGTGTGTGTGTGTGTGTGTGTGTGTGTGTGTGTGTGTGTGTGTGTGTGTGTGTGTGTGTGTGTGTGTGTGTGTGTGTGAAGGTTAATCAGGTCTAGCAGTAGTCTGACAGGCTCTCATCAATCACCTCTATATCTCCTACACACTCCATTCCTGCTGGTACCACCAGGCACCAGGTCATATACTGTACATTCTGAGGGTTTACTCTACCTCTCTCTCTCTCTCTCTCTCTCTCTCTCTCTCTCTCTCTCTCTCTCTCTCTCTCTCTCTCTCTCTCTCTCTCTCTCTCTCTCTCTCTCTCTCTCTCTCTCTCTCTCTCTCTCTCTCTCTCTCTCTCTCTCTCTCTCTCTCTCTCTCTCTCTCTCTCTCTCTCTCTCTCTCTCTCTCTGTGTTAACGCCGGGAGTGAGTATGAACATGTGTTAGTGAGCGTGTATAGTAGGTGTGTGAATGAGTGTTTGCAATGTGTGTGTGTGTGTCTGGCTGTGTGTCTGCTCTTTCCCAAACAAATATCTTCTGAAGTACCCCCCTCAGCCCAATCTGGACTGTGTAGCACAAATCTCAGTTGAATCAATGTTTAACTTTGCATTTAAGAAAGTTAGAAACATTGCTACAAATAGTTATCATTCAGTGCTGCTGTGTACTATTTATTTGTGAATCACCTCCCTCTCTCTCTCTCTCTCTCTCAGGTCCTGCCTGCCTCTCTTTGACAGTGAGCACCAGTAAGGCCAAAATGGAGGTCCATGAGAACACAGGTAAGAGAGGAGGAGGAGAAGGGATGAATTGTGACAGTTGATGAACTGTTTTTGTACATCTCTTTCTTTCTCTGTCAGACGCTGTGCTGTCCTGTCAGTTCAAGACAGAGAAGGAGACTAACCCTCGTATTGAGTGGAAGAAGAAAGGGAAGGACATCCACTTAGTTTATTTCGATGGAAAATTCACCGGTAACTACTAGACCTCGCTCTACCTCGTTTCCCCTACCTCTCCTCCATCTCTCCCCCTCCTCACATGTTTCTTATTTCTTCCCTCTCTCTACAACCCTTTGGTCCTTGTGGTATTCCAGGATCCTTTGCAGGTCGGGCCAAGATCGAGGGGGCAACGGTGACGCTGCATGCCGTTACCCAGAAGGACTCTGGGTTGTACCGCTGTGAGGTCAGCGCACCAGCAGACCACACCAACCTAGGAGAGGTCAACGTCACCCTCAACGTACTGGGTGAGCTGCTGTGTGTGTGTGTTAGTAACAATGTCATCCACCCACCCTGTGCCTTTACATTTGAGTAATTTAACACTTATTCAGAGCAACTTACAGTAGTGTGTGCAAATATTTTCATCCTTTGTATTATTCTGGTACTGTTCCCATGTTGGAATGGAACCCATAACCCTGGTGTTGCAAGCACCATGCTCTACTGAGCCACACAGTTGTCTTGTGTGTTGTCAAATCAAACCAAATCAAATTGGTCACATACACATATTTAGCAGATGTTATTAAGGTGTAGCTAAATGCTTGTGTTCCTAGCTCCGACAGTGCAGTAGTGTCTAACAATTCACAACAAAACACACAAATCTAAAAGCTAAAGAATGGAATTAAGAAATAAGATGGCGCAATGTTGGAGTGGCATTGACTAAAATACAGTAGAATACAGTATATACATATGAAATGAGTAAAACAGTATGTAAACATTATTAAAGTGACTATTAACGTCACAGAGAGAGGAAAGAGGTGAGGACAGAGAGGAGAGAGGGGTGAGGACAGAGAGAGGAGGTGAGGACAGAGAGGAGAGAGGAGTGAGGACAGAGAGAGGAGGTGAGAACAGAGAGGAGAGAGGAGTGAGGACAGAGAGGAGGTGAGGAGAGAGGAGTGAGGACAGAGGACAGAGAGGAGGTGAGGAGAGAGGAGTGAGGACAGGGAGAGGAGGTGAGGACAGAGAGGAGAGAGGTGAGGAGAGAGGGGTGAGGACAGAGAGAGGAGTGAGGTGAGGAGAGAGGGGTGAGGACAGAGAGAGAAGTGAGGTGAGGAGAGAGGGGTGAGGACAGAGAGAGGAGTGAGGTGAGGAGAGAGGGGTGAGGACAGAGAGAGGAGGGAAGTGACAGAGAGAGGAGAAAGGATAGAGAGAGGAGAGATGGGGTGAGGAAAGAGAGACAAGAGAGGGTGTGAGGACAGAGAGAGAAGAGACGGGGTGAGGACAGAGAGGAGAGACAGAGTGAGGACAGACGGAGGAGAGACGGGGTGATGACAGAGGGAGGAAAGACGGGGTGAGGACAGAGGGAGGAGAGACAGGGTGAGGACAGAGGGAGGAGAGACAGGGTTAACGTCATTAACATGCCTTTGATCAGGCATCTAAAGCACCTCCATGACGTGTTACTCACAGTGTGTGCGTGTGTGTGTGTGCGTGTGTGTTGGTAATCCTGTCCTCCCCCCCAGTGCCCCCCCACACCCCGTTCTGTGAGGTGCCCAGCTCAGTGCTGTCTGGGGCAGGTGTAGAGCTCCACTGTAAGGACAAACCCAGTGTGCCCCCTCCTACCTACCTCTGGTACAAAGACAACGAGGCCCTGAGGTCCACACACACCCCTGACATCTCCTATAGCATGGACACTGACACGGGAACGCTGGTGAGTAACACATAATGGAGGTGCTTCAGATGCCTGATCAAAGCCATGTTAATGACGTTACATCACACTATACACCCTCCCTCTGTCATCACTCCGTCTCTCCTCCCTCTGTCATCACCCTGTCTCTCCTCTCTCTGTCATCACTCCGTCTCTCCTCCCTCTGTCATCACCCTGTCTCTCCTCCCTCTGTCATCACCCTGTCTCTCCTCCCTCTGTCATCACCCTGTCTCTCCTCCCTCCGTCTCTCCTCCCTCTGTCATCACCCTGTCTCTCCTCCCTCTGTCCTCCCTCCGTCTCTCCTCCCTCTGTCATCACCCTGTCTCTTCTCCCTCTGTCATCACCCTGTCTCTCCTCCCTCTGTCATCACCCTGTCTCTCCTCCCTCTGTCATCACCCTGTCTCTCTTCCCTCTGCATCACCCTGTCTCTCCTCCCTCTGTCATCACCCTGTCTCTCCTCCCTCTGTCATCACCCTGTCTCTCCTCCCTCTGTCATCACCCTGTCTCTCCTCCCTCTGTCATCACCCTGTCTCTCCTCCCTCTGTCATCACCCTGTCTCTCCTCCCTCTGTCATCACTCCGTCTCTCCTCCTTCTGTCATCACTCTGTCTCTCCTCCCTCTGTCATCACTCCGTCTCTCCTCCCTCTGTCATCACCCTGTCTCTCCTCCCTCTGTCATCACCCTGTCTCTCCTCCCTCTGTCATCACCCTGTCTCTCCTCCCTCTGTCATCACCCTGTCTCTCCTCCCTCTGTCATCACCCTGTCTCTCCTCCCTCTGTCATCACTCCATCTCTCCTCCCTCTGTCATCACTCCATCTCTCCTCCCTCTGTCATCACCCTATCTCTCCTTCCTCTGTCATCACCCTGTCTCTCCTCCCTCTGTCATCACTCTGTCTCTCCTCCCTCTGTCATCAGCCTGTCACTCCTCCCTCTGTCATCACTCCGTATCTCCTCCCTCTGTCATCACCCTGTCTCTCCTCCCTCTGTCCTCACCCCGTCTCTCCTCCCTCTGTCCTCACGCCGTCTTTCCTCCCTCTGTCTCTCCTCTCTGTCCTCACCCCGTCTCTTCCCTCTCTGTCCTCACCCCATTTCTTCTCTCTCTGTCCTCACCTCTCTTCTCTATTTGTCCTTACTCCTTACTCCTCTCTCCTCACCTTTATCCTCTCTCCTCTCTCTCCTCACCTTTATCCTCTCTCTGTCCTTACCCCCTCTCTCTTCTCTCTCTGTCCTCACCCCCTCTCTCTTCATTCTCTGTCCTCACCCTCTCCTCTCTCTCCTCACCTTTATCCTCTCTCTGTCCTTACCCCCTCTCTCTTCTCTCTCTGTCCTCACCCCCTCTCTCTTCATTCTCTGTCCTCACCCTCTCTCTCTTCTCTCTGTGTGTCTCCGGAGCAGAAGATTAAGAGTGTGTCCAAGGCCGACTCGGGCCAGTACCGCTGTGAAGTTTCCAATAGTGTGGGGGCGTCCAAAAGCTCTGTGGCCCATCACATGAAGGTCATAGAATGTACGTACAGTCCAGTGTGTATGTGTCTGGGTGTGTATATGTTTGTCTGTGTGTGTCTATGTGTGTATGTGTGTCTATGTGTGTATGTGTGTGTCTATGTGTCTATGTGTGTATGTGTGTCTGTGTGTGTCTATGTGTGTCTGTGTGTGTATGTGTGTCTGTGTGTGTCTATGTGTGTATGTGTGTCTGTGTGTGTCTATGTGTGTATGTGTGTCTGTGTGTGTCTATGTGTGTATGTGTGTCTGTGTGTGTCTATGTGTGTATGTGTGTCTATGTGTGTCTATGTGTGTCTATGTGTGTCTGTGTGTCTATGTGTGTCTGTGTGTGTCTATGTGTGTATGTGTGTCTGTGTGTGTCTATGTGTGTATGTGTATCTGTGTGTGTCTATGTGTGTCTGTGTGTGTCTATGTGTGTATGTGTGTCTGTGTGTCTGTATGTGTCTATGTGTGTCTGTGTGTGTCTATGTGTGCCTGTGTGTGTATGTGTGTGCGCTAGAATGTTTGTGGGTTTGTGGAAATTGGAACACTTTCTGTCTTTTCTTTTCCTTTTCTTCATCATCTCTTCTCTCCAATCATCCTTCATCCTTCTCCAATCATCTTTCATCCTTCTCCAATCATCCTTCACCAATCATCCTTAATCCTTCTCCAATCATCTTTCATCCTTCTCCAATCATCCTTCATCCTTCTCCAATCATCTTTCATCCTTCTCCAATCATCTTTCATCCTTCATCCTTCTCCAACCACCCTTCATCCTTCATCCTTATCTTTCCTGCCTCTCTCTGTTCTCTCTTGACCCCTGTCCCCTGTGCTGAGTAGGAGCATTGGGCCAGTAACGGAAAGGTTGCTGGATCGAATCCCCGAGCTGACAAGGTAAAAATCTTTTGTTCTGCACCTGAGCAAGTCAGTTAACCCATTGTTTCCCGGGCGCCGATGACGTGGATGTCGATTATGGCAGCCCCCCGCACTTCTCTGATTCAGAGGGGTTGGGTTAAATGCAGAAGACACATTTCAGTTGAATGCATTCAGTTGTACAACTGACTAGGTATCACCCTTTCCCCTTTCTTCATCCCTCTCTCCCTCTGTCCCCCCTCCTTCAGATCCGTTGAGCATGACGACACTGATAGCCGGAGCTGTAGGCCTCTTCCTGCTCATCCTCATGTGCTGCCTGGATGTGTGTCTCCCATTGACAGGGCTGCTGCAAAAAGGGTGAGTACATCACCTCACAGACTATATGTGCTTGTGGCCCGACTGATACAATTAAGCAATAAGGTACGAGGGGGTGTGGCATATGGCCAATATACCACGGCTAAGGGATGTTCTTATGCCCAACGCAATGTGGAGTGCCTGGATACAGCCCTTAGCCGTGGTATATTGGCCATATACCACAAACCCCAGAGGTGCCTTATTGTTATTATAAACTGGATACCAACGTAATTAGAGCAGGAAAATAAATGTTTTGTCATACCCGTGGTATACGGTCTGATATACCACGGCTGTCAGCCAATCAGCATTCAGGGCTCGAACCACCCAGTTTACAATGAACAATATT